>NC_079441.1:53565699-53800344 GCF_903798145.1 Danio aesculapii
AGGATGGGAAGAAAAAGAGTAACTTCCTTCGCTTCCGCAAGAAAAAAAAAGCAAAATCAGGTCAGTCGAGTAACTATATTGCTAATATAAGATTAATGCTGAAATTACTCTACTGAGTCTATTGTTTTGTCATTTTTTAAAGATGCTGTTCAGAAAGAGCCCAAGAAGAAGAAGAAGTGCAAGACCAAACACAGCAAGGAGACCAGTAAAAAACTACTCGATGCTATTGGAGGGAAATTCAAAAGCCTTTTCTTGTCCGTGTAAGATTCTTCTTCCAAAACCCATAGATATTTACATTAGATGTCGCCTACCCTGTTGTTGTCTATTGGAAGGAATGCGTTAATAGAGCCGCCTTTTTAGGGTAGCGCTCCTTTGAAATGAATGCAGGACCAAGCCGCAGTTAAGGACTGGCCATCCAGAGCCAGAGATATATATATATATATACATCGGTATACATGAATATCTTTAATCGGGAGTTTGCCCGGTGGTCAGTATGCAAAGATTTTTTTTAGATTACGAAAATTATAATTTTACATCACTTTTCTACATCGATGGATAAGTGACCGCATGGGCATTGCATATAAAGAGTGTGTTTGTGGACATGGAAATGTATTATCCTCCCTCCCTGTTAAATTTGATCTAATCCGTGTCCTGAAACACACCCCCTCTCTTGCTTTCACTTCTAATGCTAACAGAGGGAGCAATTTGTTTGTGAATGAATCTCCGTTATGAACGACTCATTCACTTAGCCGACAATAATACAAGTCTCTAGCACCGCAGCATCTTGTTGTCATATTTAATTTACATTATTCAACAAAACTAGCATAAGCTGATTATTTAGTGCAAGTTGGTGCTACTTTGCCTTATGGTCGGTGCAGTCAGTGACTGTATTATCATCAATAACGTTACTTGTTTAGCACAAAAGTTCATAACATACAAAAACGTAAAATACGAAATCTTACCTATGAAATGTTCTGCCTTTGTGCTTTGTTTTCTTTGTTTACTCATTACTACACCGGTACACAGTGCTAAAGTCCAGCATCTTCAAATTGGCTTTGGTCTTGACTAGTGCAGTTAAATGACTTTTGTCCTGCGAGCACTGTACAAATGTGGAGGCATGGTCAGGGTCCGTATGCGATATCTAGTGTATATATCTATGATCTAAACCCAGCAGAACACAGCAGATCATATCAGCTTATAGTCTTGGTGTTGGCTCAAAGTGGACAGGCTTTCTAGAATTTATTGAATTGTTTAATTTTGCCATATTCTTTAATCGATTTGAATACTTTTTACCAATTTGAAATGTTCTCAAAATCCTTCTTTACAATGTAATGAGGGAATACTAGCTACTTCTGATATGGTGTTTGTTTATTTATGCTAACCAATGGTCTAATTGGTTGATTAACCCTTTGGCTCGTATGATCAAACATTGAGTATGTCATGTGATTGGTTGCTAAATTCAAATCTGCTTTTTCGCGATGGCTGGCATTGAGGCAGTGAAAGACGTCATAAAACACAACGGATCAGTGTTTTCAAACAAATAACGTTTATTGTAGGTGCTTAGACCTTTAGATACACATGAATACAAGCAAAATAAAACATTTATGTTTGTCAAATAAAAGATTTACAAATTTGAAAATGAAAATAACACATTTTATAACATTTTTCTCCAAACTCTCTTTATAAATTCAGTTAAATGCTTATATCTATATAATTACAGTGGTTCCTTGTTTATAGCCGGACTTACATTCTAAAAATAACCCCAATAGGCGAAACTTGCGAAGTACTCATCTTTTTTTCACAATTATTATAGATGTTTAAGGCTGTAAAACCCCTCACCACACACTTTATACACTTTTCTCAGACAGGCATGAACATTTTCACACTTTACTCTCTTGTTTAAACACTCTCAAAGTTCAAACTTTTGTAGAAAAAAAGTCCAGTAAAATGAAAACAAAGATTAAAACCTGTTGTCAGGCTCAAACATTCATCGCTGACATCCATGTTGGCATCCAGCGTGATGTTCTTTTTCCTGCAGTCACTGATACACAAAGCTAAAGCAAACTCTGGATACCGGATGCGCCTCGCAAATGACTGTTGGAAGTAACACACAAATGAAAACTGAATGAAACTATTCAGATGGCACTCAGTGGCGCGGCAGAAATATGATCAGTGTCTTGAGTCATAGCTAGGCACTGCAGAAAACCGCCGACTTGGGTTGCCAGTCTGCGAACCCTGATATAAACCTATGTTTGCATGGCACTGTTTGGGGCATTATGACGCGGCGCATCCGGTGTGCGACCCCATTACGATAGTCTTGCTGCGGACAGTTACAACCCTTTTTATCATTCTTGTTGAAACATACTGCTAGCAATCGAAGATTTCTGTTAATCTGGCAAGCTGAATGCATTTTGTACTGTACACGAGACATGGAGGAGATTGATTGAAAATGGTCTACAGCCAATCAGGACACAGAGCACAATGTGCTGTAAAAAAAAAAAACCATGTCAAACTGCACTAAACAATCTGCGAAACTGCGAGGCCACGAAAGATGAAACATGTTATAGTAAGGGACTACTGTGATATACATTATAAATATAAATAAATAATATAAATTAACATTATTTATAATGATTCCTTCTGTGGGATGATTCCATAGTTGTGTGATTATAAGTCACAGTGAATCAATGAAAGCAGTTAAATATTCTGTTTATACAGCAATCGCTATACAGATTTCCTGGGTTTCTTCTTCATGGGTATTTGGAGTTTCGATGCGAGAGCGCCCTCTGGCCTTTACTATTTTTACTACTGATCATACAACCTTCTGTGACAAAATGTTCATGGCAAACACTGCTTTTGGTAAATCATGATTTCATTGTCATCTTATTTCAATTTATAGCTCAACCCTACTCCAGGCCATTGAATTATTAGGGTGTAATGGGGTCATCATGGGTGCAGTACCAACTCAAATATTCATAATTTGGTTTTAATAATGCAACTTGTAATCATTCCTTACTTACTGTAAACTGCTTAATGTTGCTCAACGGTGTCATACATATTTAGGCTACAATCTCATAATGTAAATTGTTACTTAAACATGCTCTTCTCTACTGGTTCATAGGTACCTGCATATTTCATTGAATCAATGTGATATTTGGGTTTCATTCTCATCTATTTAATCATGTGGTGTGTTTTGGTCTGTGCAGAGTGAAGAATGTGTACAGGCCAACCTGTGATTTCTTCCAGAACATACTGCATGCGGAGTACAGGGCCTCAACTGATGTCTATGCTCTTATGTTCCTCACTGACGTAGTGGATTTTATCATCATCATCTTTGGTTTCTGGGCTTTTGGGGTGAGTACAGATAATAGACAGAAATCATTAGTCAAAAAATCGTACAGGAATGCCAATATCCAGTGACAGTTTAGGATATTAAATGTTTGCTCTTTCTCAGAAACACTCGGCAGCAGCAGATATAGCCTCCTCTCTGTCCGAGGACCAGGTCCCTGAGGCATTTCTGGTCATGCTGCTCATTCAGTTCAGCACCATGATCATCGATCGAGCACTATATCTGCGGAAGAGCATTTTGGGAAAGCTCATCTTCCAGGTTATCCTGGTTTTTGGCATCCACCTTTGGATGTTTTTTATCCTTCCTGCTGTCACTGAGAGGTAAGAAAGACTCCAGGAGTGCAGGAGCATCACAGAAGCTTTACAGAAACAACTGACATCAAAGATTTCAGATCTTTTTTTTCAAAGAGTGAACCATTTCTTTTATTTTCACAGGATGTTCAATCATAACTCGGTGGCTCAGCTCTGGTATTTCTTCAAGTGCATCTACTTCACTTTGTCGGCGTATCAGATCCGTTGTGGATACCCTACAAGAATCCTTGGAAACTTCCTCACTAAGAAATTCAATCATCTTAACTTGTTCCTCTTCCAAGGGTGAGCACTTCTTGTCCCTCAATGTTCTTCTTATTTATTTAAATAGGATTGTCTGAAAGCCACTATTTGTTAATTTGTTGTGTGTTTCTCCATAGATTCCGTCTGGTTCCGTTTTTAGTTGAGCTTCGAGCTGTGATGGACTGGGTTTGGACAGATACCACACTGTCTCTCTCTAACTGGATGTGTGTGGAGGACATCTATGCTAACATCTTCATCATCAAGTGTAGCCGGGAAACAGAAAAAGTAGGGTTTTTTAATAGATTTTTATTACACTTAAAATCTTTGATCTGTTTATTTGTCATTCAGATAAACAGGAAATTGTTGTGATATTTTACACACACTCACACACACACGCATACATTATAGGATAAACAGTTAATATTTTGGTTTGTTTTAATGTTTGGTATACAATACAAATAAACTAGCATTAAATATCTGTGTGGTTGCATTATACTTTTTTATTTTTATTTTTTTCATTTAAAAGCCGCAAAACAAAATGAGTACAGATTTAAATTTTGCCTGTATATTAAAATAATGTTATTAGATCTTCTTTTCTTTTTTGCAACTAGAAAAGAATAACAATCTTAATTAATTAATTTGTAAAATAATTAATTCAAAATCTTGTCAGGCATATTTAGAACAAGACATTTTTTGTAAAATATAAAAATACTCTTTTTAACATGATTTGTTGAAGTAAATGATTATGATTTTTTTTAAGAAACAACATAATCTCAAAGTACAGATCAGAACTAAACAAAACTACACTTGGGTTAAAAAGGTATTATTCTATTATCATAATTGTGTGACATTTTGCTAAAGTAAATTCACAAATGAAGCTTAAAAGCTGTGTGACAAATCTCATTTTATGTAACGTTTTGTTTTTGACTACCTGGGATTGATCACCATTTTCTATTTTTAGGCCTGTTTTTATTCAGTTTATGGAAAATGTTCATCGCTTAAATCTGGAGTAAAAAAGTACAGTAATAAATGTAGAATTATCTTATCTTCTTAAAGTGATAGTTCACTCAAACATTTCAATTCTGCCATTATTCATTCTCCACTTGTTTTATTTCTTCTGTTGAATACAAAGATATGTTAAAGAATGCTGGGAAAAAAAACTATTTGGGTATATTTTGTACTACTGTGAATGTCAATGGCTTCTTTTTTCCAACTTTCTTCAGAATATCGTTTTATGTTCAACAAAAGAAAGAATTTTTTAAAAGTTAAGAGCCACGTAGGTGTATGTTGAGGAAATTTAGCTTTTTAATCTATCATTTTTATTGTTGTCTATGTTTAATCCATCTTTCTGCAGAAATATCCCCAACCAAAAGGGCAGAAGAAAAAGAGGATAGTCAAGTATGGGATGGGCGGCCTCATCATCCTCTTCCTCATTTGCATCATTTGGTTCCCGCTGCTCTTCATCTCCCTTGTTAAATCTGTAGTCGGTGTGGTTAATCATCCTGTTGATGTCACGGTCACGGTTAAGCTCGGAGGTTATGAGGTAAAATACAATCACTTAATAGTCCTATAAATGTTTAATAATGTTTAATTAACTTAATTAATCTTCGTGTGGTGTTGGGGATGTTTTCATCCACTCTGGGGTTTCAGCAAATGGAATAATTTTTGGTGACATCTAATTTTGACACATCTTTTGGAAAAATGCTTTGAAAACTTTCAAAAATTCAACAATGCACTCCGTGCAAATTGACCACCCTTTCCTTATTTTCGTGGCAGTTTTTGCTTATTTTAATAAGGTGTGTTAGAATGAAAGCATTCTTCATATTGACATTTTTATTTCATTTCAGAAAAAAATATCTGCACCCACAATATAGTATTTAAAATGCATGATACATGACCATTCAAGCTATATGGGCATACGCATGTTTTGCTGGCATCCGTACTTGTTGTCTACTGGTTGCATAATGGCCAAATGGAGGGGCTTAACGAATCAGGGAATGATATCTATGCAATAGTCCAGAAGACCAATCAGAGGGTGAACGTGATAGCCACGCCTCTGTTTTCAAAAGGCTGCATTTCAGTCCGTCTATACTGAAACTGAAACCAATGTTTCCTATCTAAAATTGGGTTTTAAGCATTGTTAAAACACTATTTTCATGGGTTGAAGATGTCGTGTGGACACCAGATATAATGACATGACACATTTCAGCTCAAAATATCAGCTAATATTTCAGCTCAAGTTATACTACTCTGTAAAAGCCCTGTTTTCGACTTGAAGCATAAACACACACTTTTGATGTGTCTCATTAAATGCGAATGAGCTGCTACACCCCACCCCACCCAAGAAGAGGGTGGTGCCTTTACAGCTTGAGCCTCAGCTTGAAGCGGCTTCCGGGTTCAAGCGCTTTATTAAACTGTATGGGGAGACTGATCAAATTGTAATCAAAAATGTTTACAAAGTACTGTAATACTTGCGAAAAACAATCGCAATATATAAATCCATGCCTAATATGTGATGGCTAGAAAGTTATACATTTTTTTAAATTGTTAAAATTGTGGTATTTGTGATGCAGCAAGTCCAGAGATTGAGGTGTACACTATGATTTTATATAAAATTCACTTTAAAGTGTGATAGGACTAAAAAGTGGCCATAGAAAATATTTTCTCAATTCAAATGAGTAGCAGCTTGGACCCCAAAACAGTATTCCATATGTCACTGATAAGTCACGACTTAACAAGCGGATTACTCTGGCAAAAAATAAAACAGTTGCTTGCTTTTATAGAATTGTCTGTTTAAACTACTCTTATCTGTTTTGTAAATGCAAAGATGGTCCGATTTTAAAGTATTTTTAGAGTTTAGTCACCTTTATCTGCAAAATAAATGAGATTTTGCCAAAGCACAGACAAAACACACGTTCATATAATTCTGTTAATTCCTATGAATGTAAACAAGCATGTAAAACAAAGAATGTAAAACATGTCTCTCTACAGTACTGTTCAAACTTTTAGGGACTTGTGTAAAAACGGTGTAAAATGAGAATGCTTTCTAAAACGATGCATAAATACATTTTATTTATCAATTAACTTATATTAACTAAATCTAATCAACATTTGGTATGACCACACTTTGCATTCAAAGCACTTGAAGTCAATGCAAACTGCAACATTGTGGGCTAAACTCTCTGAAATAATGGCACTAAAGCTGTCACTGGGCGGTAAATTTTTAAAAAGTACACTTTTATACCTATCAGGTCCACATTTGTACCTTAAAAAGTACATATTTATACCTAAAAAGTACAATGTGTACTTTAGAGTACCTTAAAAGTAAAAAAGTAAACCTTTTAGCTACAAAAAAGTTCCTTTAAGGTACCAATGTACTTTTTGAAAAGGTAGCGCCCCAGTGACAGCTTTTGTACCTTTATTTCTTAGTGTGTAGGAAGATGAAAATGTAAAATAGCATAATCTGGCTCATTTTATTTCAGATTTACATTTAATGTTTGAAACGTGTTTTCTCTCACAGCCTTTATTTACAATGAGTGTGCAGCAGCAGTCCATCCAGCCCTTCAGCGAGAGCCGCTACAATCAACTCAACAATCAGTTTGGCAAAAATGCTGTAAGTGGACATCAACAGTCATATCTCATTCTCAAAGTAATCTGCTAAACCTGATATATGAAATGATAGGCAGAGATGAATCATAGTGTAAGAAGTTTATATTCCACTATGCTTATATGGATAATATCGTATGATTTTCTGGAGCTCATGCTTAAAAACACCTCAGTTTTACTCAGATGAAATTAAGATGAAGCTTAGAGAGTTTTTGAAGCAAATCAGTATGCAAGTGCAGTATCAGACTGCATACATAAATGCATATAAATATCAGTTGTCACTATATATACCCAATTAATGTTTTTTAGTAAAGGGTGATATTAAAATATTTAGTTTTTTGATCAAAGCTTTATGTGTGGAGCAAAACAAATATCTGATTAATCATATTTAATGCATTTTAACATGCGTTTTAAAAAATATGAAAAAAAAAGGTTAAACCTTTGCTTCGTAATATTTCACAGCAAATGTAGTGTACCACAGCTTATACACTGCATTATACTAAACGCCTTCTACCTGCTATACAATCAAACATGTGTAGCAAACAGTGGACAATAGGTTGGTCAGCAGTTCTGATTACATTAATAAAATAAAGGGCTTAGAAATCATATAGGTGTTATAGGTAATATGATGACTGTAGGCTTTATAGGGTTAATATCCCATTGAATGTAATGCAAGTATTATTAATATAAAAATATAGATTTATATAACATAGAAAGTTGCTGATATAATTTATACAATAATAAAAAACATACAAAAAAATTTTCAAAAGTAGTGGGATACACAGATGAAGTCAGAATTATTAGCCCCTCTGTTTATTTTTTTCCCCAATTTCTGTTTAACGGAGACAAGTTTTTTTTTTAACACATTTCCAAACATAATAGTTTTAATAACTCATTTCTTTTAACTTCTATCTATTAATCTTTCTATTAATCTAACTTCATATCTATTAATTTCTATTAATTATTTTATCTTTGTCATGATGACAGTAAAAAATATTTTACTAGATATTTTTCAAGACACTTCTATACAGCTTAAAGTGAAATTTAAAGGCTGAACTAGGTTAATTAGGTTAACTAGGCAGGTTAGGGTAATTGGGCAAGTTATTGTTCTGTAGACTATAGACAAAAATATAGCTTAGGTAGGAAGGGGCTAATATTTTGACCTTAAAATGGTTTAAAAAAATGAAAACTGCTTTTATTCTAGCCAAAATAAAACAAATAAAACTTTCTCCAGAAGAAAAAATATTATCAGACATACTGTGAAAATGTACTTGCTCTGTTAAACATAATTTGGGAAATATTTAAAAAAGAAAAAAACAACTCAAAGGGGGGCTAATAATTCTGACTACAACGGTATATACTGTGTGTGTGTGTGTGTGTGTGTGTATATATATATAAATAAGTACATGCTATTTTGAAAATGTATATTTGTATCCATTTCTCAGTGAATATAGGCAATTAAACAGGTACATTTATTTAAAAAATAGTTTGGTCACCAAACATGAAAATAGAAAGATAATACAACTACATTTAAACAACATATTGCAAAAAAAAATAATAATAAAAATAACAAACTACAAAAACCAAACTACTTTTTTTTTTTTTTTTGCTTCTCTTAATTTTTTCCTCTTTTTTTATTTAATATTTTTTCTCTAACATATACATTTTGGTGTAATAGTGTTTGGACAATTATCGTTAGTTATTTTGTTAGATTATCTCCAGATGTGGCTGAGTACTGACTAATCTAATGTATGTGCGTAAATATAATATTGTAAAGCATCCTATTGTTTACTATTGTATATAATTACTATGATTAAACTATTCAATAATAAACTAAAAGATAGATTTATGATGGTTGTAAATCAGTAGGGTGTACAGTATGTCAGAAGTATATTGTGTTGGAGACTATATCAGGACACTGCTCATGTACACTTGAATCAAAATGATTCACCCTCCTGTGATTTATTTATTTATTTTTATTTTCAAATAATTTCTCAAATGATGTTTAAAAGAGCAAGAAATGTTCACAGTATGTCTGATAATATGTTTTTTCTTCTGGAGAAAGCCATATTTGTTTTATTTTGGCCAGAATAAAAGCAGTTTTAAATTTTTTAGAACCCATTTTAAGGTCAATATTATTAGCCATAAAGCAGTAGAGAAAAAAAGTATCATTATACAAGAACTTGCCTAATTACCGTAACTTGTCTAATTAAACTAGTTCAGTCTTTAAATGTCTTAAAGCTGATTACTAGTATCTTGAAGAATATCTAGTCAAATATTATTTACTGTCATCATGGCAAAGATAAAAATAAATCAGTTATTAGAAATGAGCTTTTAAAACTTTTTAAAGCTTTTTTTATTATGTTTAGAAATGTGTTGGAAAAATCTTCTCTCCGTTAAATGGAAATTGGGGAAAACATATACATATATATGTGGGCTAATAACTCAACCGTATAGTTTCAGTTTTTGCAACAAGACCTGTCCAGCTCTGCAGGATATAACAGCCGGGTTGTCCATCTGTGTCTAACACTTTATTGTGTCCACAGGTGGCCATGCAGTTTATCACCATGTATAGCTATGAAGACATAGTGACGGCCAACATTGAGGGAAGCTCTGGGTCTGTGTGGCGGATCAGTCCACCCAGCAGACAGGAACTCATAAAGGAGCTGCTCAGCAGCACTGGAGACATGACCCTCCGTCTGGACTGGAACTTCCAGAGGTCAGTCTGATGGAGAGAAATGCAGAGGTTTTGAATTAAACCAGCAGGAGCTCATGCTCATGTATTTGTGTCTGAAAGGGATCTGGGGAAGGGAGGAACTGTGGAAAACACTTTCGACAAGCACTCCATCAGTTTAGCACCGAAGAACCCAGTCCGAGCAGACCTGGCCTCGCTGCTGTTGGGCACCCGGAAGGATCCTGTGTAAGTGATTTTCCTACAAGTCAGTAGATGTCAGATTTCTGTCCGTCCACTAACAGTATTTTCACCAAAAATAATGACTTCAAAATGTTGTTAATGTCAGTCAGACTAAAGCTCCAGTCAGAACACACAGTTTTTATTGTCAGTTATGAAAGTCTCAGTGTCAGATTATGGCATTTTTTTCTAGATAAAATTTTAACTTGTCATGGGTAACATATGTGCCAGACTACACATTGCTTTACAATCAGTCATCACGTGACGTCCATATAAATACAATAATAATCATTTCGTATTTCTTTAAAGGGCCAGGGTGTTTTCACACCTCTCGTTTGAAAAAATTAGGGAAAGTTGGTGAGTCCAGCTTTGTTAAGGTGGGAATGTCCAGCAGCTAAAGAGGGAAGAGTTTGCATGAAAAGGGGAGTTTCATTACATGCGGCTGATAACCCAAACACAGATGCAGGCCAGAAAGACAGTGATTCTGAGAGCAGCTTACAGTGGATCTGAGAGCTGTGCAAAAAAAAGTGACAGATTTCTCTTCACCAAATTGCACTCGGTCACATTATCTGGTTGATGACAGTGCAGGTCTACTGCCTTATCATTTTTAACCTTTCAACACAAACACGCCCATGAATGCAGGAGAAAGTGAAGATGCTCCTAATGAGACGATTATTGAAGTCTTGCAATGGTAGTTATTATTCCCAACTGTATTTGTTAAAGTAAATAACTAATAAATACACCATTGTATAGGTGAGGTTGTACACCCATTTAAAAAGACACCAAACAAGGCATTTTAAGTGCATAATATTGTAGTAATATTACTGTAAAATACTTTATACCTTCATTCATTTCTAGTAATGTTTCAAAAACTGAAAGAGTACTACTGTCGATACAATCTAACTTGCCATCTGAATATTGTAGTGATATTAATGTATACTAAATTCATTTTGACTAAGGTATGTCTTTAAAAACTGAAAGAGTACTGCTGACGATACTAACTTTGCCATCTGGAGAAATATAAACAAAGTACAGTGATCGCTTATTTACCAAATCTGTAGAGACAGGACAATCAACACGAACTGGAACCGCGTCTTTTGTAAAAGAAGACGAGTGGCAAATCCCGATTTCATCATTTCCAGATTCAAAAAGCTCTCGGATAAAAATGTTCCTTACAAACATATTTTTGTTGCGTGTTAGCAGACCACTGTAATCCACACATGCCCACATGCATTGCTCTCATAGCGGGAAAATGAAAACAAAACTTACATTGTGGCACATTTATTAACGCAACATTGAAGACCCATGTCTCCGAACAATTCTTCTTCTTTTACTTGTTTTAATTACGGTTGGCAACACAACGTGGCGTCTCTCTCTGAACACTCTGAGCTTTGAAGCTATATCCTGCATATTAATGAAGTTGCATCTCATACACAATAGAGCATGCTGATTAGTTCGAACCAAGCCTTTCTCATGAATTAATGATGAAAACTCAATGATGTCACTTTGTACCCGCCGGTACAGACAGCCAATCTCACTGCTGGAATTTATACAATGATCTAATCGCTGTGACGTAGCTTCAAAATTTCTTTTCAAACTGGAAGAATGAATTTGCTCAAAACTATGCAAAAACAACCAATTTTCACTTTTTAGCTGAATATATGTGTCCTAGTGATGTTTTTAGCAATGCGGGACACATATATGACTTTCAACATCTCAAAACATTAGTTTTGGTGTTTCATGACCCTTTAAAAGCAAATCTGATGGAAATTAAAACAGCTGATGGAGTACACACTAACTTGCTCATTATTCAGCCACAAGATGGTGCCAAATTTTTATGTAATCTACTAGAGATAATAACACAAACTATGTTCGAATAATTCAAAACATAACAATTTATTAGTCAGGTACATGTATATTATGCCAATTCATTCAGTCAATTCATAAACGATCAATACAAGACATCAAATTGTCAAAGATAGATTCCAGATTAAAAGATGCATACCGACTTTAACATGTAGAAACTTTCCCTTAAGTAGTAAATCCAAGAATCTCCTCAAGGAAAGGGGTGTGTAGAATAACAATAGGCATTTGCATTTAGTGGAAGAGTTTATGTCTATAGGAAAGGCACACCCTTCGCAGTGGTTCAACAGAGATATGAAGTTATATATCTATTGTTTTGAATATGTTTTTTTTTGAGGGAATGAGACCATTGTATCAGTCGCACTGAGACATTTCAAATGATATCAAACATGATAGATAAAGTGACTTGGATTAATATAGAACATTCATATTTTGAAATGACCATTCTATGTGAGTAGAGTGAAAAGGGGCTGAGTGATCAAGGGGTGTTTCGGGAGATGTTTCAAATGTAAATGGAGGAAAGGAGGGGAGCTAGTTTTCCCGCATTCCCACCTGGTGGGTTGTGGAGCTGATTGTCTCTGTGTTTTCAGCTCATATTTGAATTGTCAAAGACATCAAAGTATTTGTGGTATCTCAAGTCTTACACTAACCCACTTATTATTCACGATGAAAGTATATGGATTTGAATGTATTCACTGATATTAAAGGTGATTACATGTTCCCGAATAAACCTGTGTTATTCAGCGGATGTTATCTGGGAATTACATACCTTGGAATGTCGCCACTGACCAATCAGAATCGAATATTCCAGACAGCTGTGTAATAAACCATGTTGCAGAAATATAAAAATAACAGCTCACTCAAGATCAAACACATACACTTAATACACACATAGACATCGCCTGTATACTATATAAGTGCAGGTTAACTATGTTTATATATAATAATTTCACCTGCTAAAACCTATTAATTATTAGTTAATAAGTTAAAGTTATTAATAACTTATAAAGTTGTGGTAACTAACTAATAATCTTAATAATAACTAGTAAACTAGTAAACTGAATTTGATTGTAATGCAATAATGTGCACCGTTTGTAAAGCTTCTTTGAAACAATGATTATTGTGAAAAGCACCATACAAAATAAACTTAATCGAATAAATGTAAATGAATTATGGAGTATAATTGAAACAACAGTAACAATATTTCAGCAAATATTATAGCAGATATCCTAATGCACCAAGCAGTCAGTTGCGTCACATATAAAATACTGGATAATAGATGCCAATAATTGACACCTCTACTGTAATACTCTTTAAAGATCAGTGCTTGTTTGTGAATTTTGGATGTACATTATTTATTGTTTGTTATATTGTAGTCATTATATATTTATTGTATTGTTAAATTATATTCTGATTTTGTTCATAATCTCTGTCGTAGGCATGTGCCGCATATGTTTCCTAACTACATCAGAGCACCCAGTGGAGCTGAAGCTAAACCTGTCATGCAGCTGTTTGATGGTAAAAAAAAACGCCTCTTTCAACTTGTGGTGACAATTTCTACTCTACTATGACAGATATGCACCCGGTTTACCTCAAAATTTAAGAGAAAATTATTAGCCCCAATATATATTTTTTGTGTGTGTGTGTGTGTGTGTGTATATATACACACACTCATCAGCCACTTTATTAGGTACACCTGTCCAACTGCTTGTTAATGCAAATTTCTAATCAGCCAATCACATGGCAGCAACTCAATGCATTTAGGCATGTAGACATGGTCGAGACGAACTGCTGCAGTTCAAACTGAGCATCAGAATGGAGAAGAAAGGTGATTTAAGTGACTTTGAACGTGGCATGATTGTTGGTGCCAGACTGGTCTGTGTATTTCAGAAACTGGGATTTTCACTCACAACGATCTATAGGGTTTACAGAGAATGGTCCGAAAAAGAGTAAATATTCAGTGAGCGGCAGTTCTCTGTTGATGCCTTGTTGATGCCAGAGGAGAATGGTCAGACTGGTTCCAGCTAATAGAAAGGCAACAGTAACTCAAATAACCACTCGTTTCAACCGAGGTATGCAGAAGAGCATCTCTGAATGCACAACATTTTCAACCTTGAGGTGGATGGGCTACAGCAGCAGAAGACCACACCGGGTGCCACTCCTGTCAGCTAAGAACAGGAAACTGAGGCTACAATTCGCACAGGCTCACCAAAATTGGACAATAGAAAATTGGAAAAACGTTGCCTGGTCTGATGAGTCTCGATTTCTGCTGCAGCATTCAGATGGTAGGGTCAGAATTTGGCATCAACAACATGAAAGCATGGATCCATCCTGCCTTGTATCAACAGTTCAGGCTGGTGGTGGTGGTGTAATGGTGTGGGGGATATTTTCTTGACACACTTGGGCCCATTAGTACCAATTGAGCATCGGGTCAATGCCACAGCCTACCTGAGTATTGTTGTTGACCATGTCCATCCCTTTATGACCACAGTGTATTCATCTTCTAATGGCTACCTCCAGCAGGATAACACGCCATGTCATAAAGCGCAAATCAGCTCAGACTGAACTCATTTTCATGTTCAAGAAATCAATGTCTTCAAATGGCCTCCACAGTCATCAGAACTCAATCCAATAGAGCACCCTTGGGATGTGCTGGAAAGGGAGATTCGCATCATGAACGTGCAGCCGACAAATCTGCAGCAACTGCGTGATGCCATCATGCCAATATGGACCAAAATCTCTGGGAAATATTTCCAGTACCTTGTTGAATCTATGCCACAAAGGACTAAGGCAGTTCTGAAAACAAAAGTGGGTCCAAGCCGGTACTAGTAAGGTGTACCTAATAAAGTGGCCAGTGAGTGTAGTTTGTCTTGAATGCTTTGTTTAGACTACAATCGTATGGTTTAATATATGCAACCATAAATGGTCCCAAAGGTTGTAGGATGACAGTGAATGTGTTTTAATCTACTATAAAACAAAAAACTGGTAAATATGTAGTAGGTAAAGTGATAGGACTGTGAGAGTCAAGGGGGGTTAAATCTATATTTTGTGGTTACAGTCCTTATTTGCGGGCACATCTATCTTTCAATCGCATACAAAGTCAATTAAAGCTCATTCATTCTATCCTGCTATTTTGTGGTTCTGCAGGAGACGAGGAGGGCTTTCAGGATGTGACAGTGTCTCTGATGAGAGAAGCCTCTGTAAACACCACTGGAGCTCAGGAATGGTGGGACATCAGTATTGCAGACTGCAAAGAATCATGTAACGTCCTGCCGATGATCATCTTTAATGATAAAGTCAGTCCTCCGAGTCTGGGCTTCCTCGCAGGATACGGGTAAAGTCATCATCCCTTTCATGACATTTCAGTCCTCAATCAGCTATTTTCTGAGCTTGAGTGTTTGCATAAAGAGATCTGTTGCGAGCTGACGCTTCTGTTGGCGCTTGAAAAGTTTAGAAATTCCCAACTTCTGCAGCGAGCAACGCCACTGAAGCAGCTCCGACGGAGCCACAATTCAGTTCAGCAATGCTTGACGTCACCCATTCAAAATGAACAGGAAGCGTTGGTGCTGACGCCCCATGTGAATGGAGGGTTAATCATAATCAAATGATTTTGGAATTATTAGGACTTTTTTGCTCAACAAAGCTACATCTATTCCTTCAAAAATACAGTATAACTGTTCCCTACCTATTTTAAAATATAACTTGTTTCTGTGATGGCAGAGCTGAATTTTCCTTAGTCACATAATCATAAACCATTAATATGCTTATTTGGTTCTCTATTATTAATAATTATTCTTATTATCAGCTGTTGCTTTTTATTCTGTGTGGAAATTATACATTCTTTGAGGAGTCTCTGATCCATAGAATGGCAAAAGAAGTGTTTTTAGCTTTAACATTTTTAACTAAATGTCTTTTTTCTAATCAGATTATCACTATTATTATTGTTTGCCACAAATTTCAAATGATATTGCATCACAGTTTTCCAAACTAAATGTAAAAAAAAAATTAAAACCAAACAAACGTAAGATTTGAAAATGCGGTTTCACAATCACAGAAATAAATGGTATTTTAACATGTATTGCAATTAATAAAATAAATACATTTAAAAGAATATTCAATGCATGTTATAATTTTTATTACATACAATGCAGCCATGTTGAGCATAAAAGACTTAAATAATTATATTAATACTGTAAACATTTGACTAGTTCTCACGGGGGTTGCATATTATGAAATTAAACACAGTCTATTCCAGCAATTAAAAGTCAAGGAAAACCTGGGGGTTTTGTTGATCCCTTTAAATGTTTGTCTCTATTTATTAATGTCATTTTTAAATACAGTATTTTTATATTAATCTGTTTTGTGCCCCTTATTGGTTTTTTCTTATTCTGTTCCTATTCATTAACAGGATAATATACCGATATAAATTTGATGAGAAAAATTAGAACTTTGACAAAAAAATGTTACATGGCCCCTGCTTTTTAGCTTTTTTTTATTTATTTGCTTATTATTAATCTGAGCTCTGTTATCCATTGTTGTTCTCAAAGTCATGCAATGATAGTCAAGCTAAAAGCTTTTTAATATCTATTATTTTAATATTATATTAATATAAGCAAGATTCATTAGATGTAAATTCTGATTTTTTTATTAGACAAATCAGGGAATTTGATATTTGGCTTTAAGTGTTCAGAGTACACTTTTATATTCTTTGAATTAAAGGCATAATTCACCCAAAATTAAACTCTCCCTTCACTTCTTTCAAACCTGTTTGAGTTTCTTTCTACTGTTCCAGAGTATATGCATGAATCCTAAAGGTAATTTCAATACCTTTTTAAGACTTTTTAAAGCCCTTCTGAGAATATTTTAAGACCACATCGCCACTTCAAGTTCTAATCAGTATTAAACTTTTATCTTAATAAACAGTTGACAATATACAGTTGTAGTTAAATAAACTATGGTGCACAATCATGCAACAGACCTCAAATAAGCTCGGAAGAAAGAAAGCTTGAAAGAATAAATCACGTGGTTGTTTTCAGCGACAGGCTTCAGCCACTGTTTAAACTAGTCTTTCTCCAACCAGGAGTACGCTAACTTGCATTTTCCCATTTTGCCGTCTGTTTCGCTCTATGGTTTCGCTACATGTGGAGAGCATCACCGTCCCACGTTTGTCGCAAATTACGTAACATCACCCGGATGGAGGAGCTTGGGCGGACATGCCCCAGCCTAAACCTATCACGCCATTGTTAATATCAGGAGGAAAATAAATATATTTATGAGTCAAACACTTTTGACAACGCTTGAACTAAATTTAAGACCCCGTAAAAACAGGGTTACGATTTTTTAGAAATTTTTAAGGACCTTAATTGATTCATCAACTTTTAATACTTTTTAAGACCCCACGGACACCGTGTGTTCTTTCTACCACACAAAAGAAGATATTTGGAATAAATCTGAAAACCAGTAACCACGGTATTACTACAGGTTTATAGATTTCTTCAAAATATCATCTTTTTGTGTTCAACAAATCCATAAAAGTTTATAACCTCTTCAGGGTGAGTAAATGTACATTTTTGGGTGAACTTTAAATCTGTTGGTGTTTACCGTGGTGTTTTCTCCTGTTCCAGGATCATGGGTCTGTACGTGTCTGTGGTTCTGGTGATTGGCAAGTTTGTGCGAGGTTTTTTCAGCGAGATTTCTCACTCCATCATGTTTGAGGAGCTGCCCTGCGCCGACCGAATCCTTAAACTCTGCATGGACATCTTCCTGGTGCGGGAAACCGGAGAACTGGAGCTGGAGGAAGAGCTCTACTCTAAACTCATCTTCCTCTATCGCTCTCCAGAGACCATGATCAAGTGGACAAGAGAGAAGAATCACAACTGAAAGGCTTTAACTGTTGGTGACGTTGTATATTCAGTGTCGTGTGAACAGCCGATCTATAGCCATTTCTCCAGCGCTGTGAAGCTGCATTGATGGACGCTGTTGGCTTCTTTGCACTCAGAGGGTGGATCACGGAGGTCAAGCTTCGCCTCTGTTTTGGTTTCCGATGTGATGGATTCACACACACAAACGCCATCAGGACCTGAAGACTTTAAAGTAACCGCTGGACACACAGAGTGGCAGGACCTTCAAACTCCAAAACACTAGTAGAGCAAGTCGAACAAAACCATTTCTGGGTCAGATTTCATCCATATTCTAGTTATTGATGCTTATTACCAACACACTAAAATGATATGGAAATCTTTAAAACTATAATTGCAACACTGTCTTAAAATTGCAATTAAACCATTGCAATTTATAGAAATTTAAAGTGAAAAATATGGGGGAAGGGGCTATAATACAAACTTTTTTTCAGATTTCACAATTTTGAGAAGGTGCAAGCAAGTCAGAGTTTATCTTGCAGTTCTGAGAAAAAACTAAACAAAACTTAAACTTTAGAATTGCAAGAAACAAAGTCAAAATTGTGAGAAAGCTTAAAGATTTTTTGAAGAATTACAACTTAATTTTTCCCATTTAAAGTTTTCTTTTTCTCTGAAACATAACCCAGAAAATAAAGGCAATAGCAAAATCTTTTAATATTGTGAATTTTTTTGTGATCGTATCTCGCTCTATTTGAAAGTTAAAGGGAAAATATGGTGAGAAAACTATAATACACGCTCAGAAATCTGACTTTTTTCACAGAAATTTACAATTTGGAGAAATTTTTTTTTTGGAAAAGTCAAGAGTATATCTTGCAAAACTAAACAATAAAAACTGGCAAGAAATTGTGAGAAAGCTTATAAACAAAGTTTGTTTTTCTGAGAATTATGACTTATTTTTTTGCATTAAACAGCTTTTCTCAGAAACTTAACCCAGAAATAGTTTACAGTGAGAAAAAAGTCAATATAGCGAACTCAATATTTTGAAATGTTTTGTAAACTTAGCTCTCTCTATTCAAAAATTTCCCCTTTGCATTTATGTTCGTGTTTTTTTCTTCCAATTGAAAAATAAAAATAATTCCCAATTGTAAATAACAAAATTGCAAATGGAAGTTTACATCTCGCGACTGCAATAAAACTATTGCGATTACTCAAAAATTTTAAAAGAAAAATATGAGAAACTCAGAAATCTTATTTTTTCAATAATAGTTTAAAGTGGGGAAAAAGTCAATTGCTATTTTTTTTTTCACAATTAAAACTTCTCACAATTCTGAGGAAAAGAACTGAGAAATCAGTAACTCAAAATTGAGAAAAAATTAAAATAATCACAATTTCAGTCAAATTAAATTAGCAAAAATTGACAACATTGCAAAAAAAACTTTATTTTTGCATTCTTGAGTTTGTTTCGTAGTTTTCCTGGAATTACGACTTTGTAACTTCATTTAAATTACACTTTTTTAAAGTCAGAATTTGAGAAAGCTTATAAAGTGCAAATGTGAAAAACTAAGTTGTAATTGTGAAATTTAAACTAGGGTTATTTTTCTAAGAAACTTAACCCAGAAATAGTTTAAAGTGAGGGAAAAAGAAGTCAATTGTGCAATCTTTTAATATTAATATTCAATTCTAAATTTTTCCCCTCACATTTAATTTTCTTATAATTGGGAATTTGTTTTTTGCAATTGGAACTAACAAAATTGGATATGGAAGTTTACATCTGTTACATCCGCCTGAACTACAAAGTTAGAATTGGAAAATATGATATTGGGAAAGCCTATAATCTTGCAACAAAGTCTCAAACTCAATTTTTTTTTTTTAGTTTGTTTTATATTATGACTTTGTAACTTAAGAAACTAAATTAAAATGACGTCAGACTTGTGTAAGCTTGTAAACCTGCGATTTATGAGAATGTTAAAAGTCTGAGGAAAAAAAAAAGGAACTGCATGACCAAACAGAAAAAAAGATAATTATTTATATTTTAAAGAATCAAACCTTAAATTAAAAAAAAAAAAAAATCTTAATACTTTTAAAAACAGACCTCTTTTTCTTTGTGCTAAGTTTAAAATGAATACTAAATCCTTATTACCTTTGATATTTGGGGGGTGAAATATGACCCAGACAAGCTTTATGACTGGTTTTGATTTTTTTAATATATATATATAAATAATTTAACCTTTTTATTCTGTTACTACAGCAGTGTTTACAAGCCAAAGTATCTTCGGATGAGAGCCATTTAGTATTTTGTTCCTGGTTTTACAGTCTCTGATCAAACACTTGAAATCATTTCTCCTCATTAAAAAGTCTGTCGAATCCTTGGACATCTGACAGCTGTATTGTTTGCTTCCATTGGCTAAGCGCTGGAATGCTGTGCTTGGCGATTTAAGGTTGTGAGGATGTTTTAATCGTATATGTGCGCACGATGTGTAATGAGTGTGCCAAATTTCAACCGTCGTGGCTGGAAAAATCGTTTCCACTGTATGTATGGTTATGCAAATGTGAGCCTGTAAAAAATTCCTTGCTGAGTAAGCAGTTTGCTAAATTAAGAAATTCAAGAATGTTGCCTGTCTGCACAAATAAATTACTGTAATATTGACTGCGTTCATAAACTTTGAAAAATGTTTCAATTTGACTTTTTTATTATTATTATTATTCATTTACAAAGATGACAAATAGTGAAATGTTTACAATGGAATATTGTTATGTTTTGGGCTTTAAATTATTTCCTGCTACCACAGACTGCGGTTATCAAAAAAAGAGTGATCAGTCCTACAAACATCTGCTAGTCCTGGTCCTCCTCCAGAAGATACTCGCTGATCTCCACCTTCATCTGAGATCTGTGGAAGGAAAACAGTGAGTTCTAAATCTGTTAAGTGTGATGGAAAAAGATTGCTGTGGTTTTTTTTCCAGTGCAATTTGTTATGCCCTTCACTTGCTAACTTCCCTCTATCTCGTTCCCTTAGATATACGTCATTAATTACATTACACAACTGGCGGAACACTGAATGTGCTTAAATGGAATAATCTAAACCAGGGCTGTCCAATCTCGGTCCTGGAGGGCCGGTGTCCTGCATATTTTAATTCCAACCACAATTAAACTCACCTAAACTAGCTAATCAAGCTCTTTCTAGGTATTGACCTTATTCTCCATGTACGAGCAGGCATAGCCATTGGAATCTTCTTGGCTGCAGACGTCCAGTCTCATTCACTTCCATTTATTTGTATGCTGCGTTTACACCAGATGCGGAAGAAGCATCAAGTACAAGTGATTTACATATAAAGTCAATGCAAAGACACGAATAGACATCCTGCAGCGCGATTTGCACATATCGCACGAATCATTCGAGTTGGATAATCTGAACTTTAGCGGACATTCATACTGCATTAACCAATGAGGAGCTTTCTCTTGTAGGGGCGTGCTTATGACATGGCACCTGTTGCTGGAGTCCCGGGGGAAAATCCTCCTGCCGACACCCGACAATAGTTGATTAAACTGGGGACGGCTCGGTTCAGTCTGAAGCAGCGCTGAAAGACTCCATCACCGAGGTATAGTTTCTGAAGGAGTTGATGAACTGGTTGCACCTTAGCATGGATGTAGTGCACTCAAACACGGCTCCAAACAAATCTCCGCTGTTTTTCAGAATTCCTAAAGCACATAAACACAGCTATTCTCTCAATAAAATCCATGTCAGCCATTTAGCAACAAAGCTAAAGTCACCAGGCAAACAGAAGCCCTGCTGATGACGCGAATCCGTGTCTATTGTGAAGTGAATTTGATGCGCGAATGAAGCGGATTTGACGCACGAGTAAACTCAAAATGTTCACGTGTCTATTTACACGCGAATAGCTCAATTTATCTACGTGTGCCGCATCTGGGGCCTGTTTTTAGAAAGGAGATTAAGTGAAAACTCAGAATATTTGGACCCTGAAATGAGAGAAACTCTGGGTTTTCCGTTTCAAAATGGCAGGTTTGTCAAACTGGAGAAAGCAGGGTAAGTCAAGCCTGTTTCTGAAAGAGAGGTAACTTTAACACAGAGTCAGTTACTGTGGTAACATACTCTGTGAACCTAACCTGGTCAGAAGCAGGTTTTATTCTCTAAAGTTTCTGTCGGTCTCCTCCCCTTTTTAAGATGAAGCGGTATTTCTCGCCTTAGCCTTACCTTTCCACCCACCTATTTTAATGCTCATTTTGGAGATGCGCATAAAAAACGATTGATGGAAACGTCATGATGCCCATAACTTTTGAAAATATGCATAAAAAACATATGCGCATAACTGAGTAAGATACACTTTTACACTTCCTAAATGTTGTTTTGGTCATTCATTCTAAAACGCCTTAACCGTTTAGTAATAGTGTTATTATATTATTAAGAGCGTCTGTTCTCCGCGTTTCATGGCTTCAAACGCCACCATGCGTTCAGTGTCAGCAGGCGCAATTACATTTATTAAACAAAGAAAAGATTGACGCAGCTTCTCCTACTGCAGTAAATTCATTTTTTACTGTTGATATTTGGCGCCCGTTTAATCGGGAAGTGACAATTTTGACAATTTTTGGATGGAAACGCTGCTTTATCTTTTATGCGTTATTCCAGTTTTGCACATAAATTTAATTAATATTTTTAGATGGAAACATAGCTATTGCCTACATTTCAGTCACACAAAGAACAAAGTCACGTACAAGAATGGCTTGTCCTTTAATGAATAATTAGCTTAAATTCACCGACCTTCGACATGTACTGTAACTATTAATGGGATTATTATTATTCGTTCTAAAAACTATTGTTTAGTTCTGCTTACATTCTAAATGTCATATCAACCTCTATCACTTGATCGATAAAAAAGGCAGACACACAAGTGCACTTTTAAATCTATTAAAACTGATCAACGTGTATAAAAGTGGGAACGTGTGCAAAAATTTTAGAAACATCAAACATAACATTACTTATTTTATTATACTTAAATATTTAAATACTTTAAATGTAAAATTAGGCATTAACTTGAGCAGCTGTTTTCCCACGACAGCTGTCAAACAACTGTCTCTGTTTCACTGCTGCAGTGGTGTTGCTTTTTAAAATATATGGTCATATTTGCTATAACTTAGCATGAGCACATCAAGTTCAGCTGGAGAAAGAAATGCTGATCTCTTTTTTTAAGATGTTGCCATAGTCACTCGTAATATCTGCGCTCCATTGATAATGCCTTTTAATAGTTGCAGTGTGCGTGCTTAACTCGGAGTTGCTCTACTCAGAGTTGATTGACCTAACTCCGATCTGCTATTCTGAAACGGAAAACTCAGAGTTTTTAATCTCTCGGTAAATAAACTCAGAGTTCAAGTTTAAACTCCGAGTTGCTTGAACCTCCTTACTGAAACAGGCCCCTGGTGTGAAGAGCATTAGACATTAAAAACAGCTCGTTCTGCTGCTTGATGTTGCAAACTGATATTTTCCTATTCTGCTTTGTCTGTATAGTCATGAACAAACCTGTCTGTAGAGCAAGTATTTTGACTGTTTTCTGACGTTTGTTATTCCTAGTCATTTCTCCCATAGGCAGGTGAATCGGAAGTTCTAAAACAATCACAAAAACAAGCGCACTTTTGCATCGCAGAATGAGGTCAATGCTAGAGACTTCCAGGGAGGTGTGTTAAAGGAAGCTAAACTATGCAGGACACTGGCCCTCCAGGACCGAGTTTGGACACCCCTGCTAAAGCGGTGTTTCTCAACCACATTCTTGAAGGACCACCAACTCTGCACATTTTCCATGTCTTCTCAACCAAACACACCTGATTCAGATCATCAGCTCATTAACAGAGATTTAAAGACCTGTAATGGGTGTGACAGAGCAAGGAGACATCCAAAACATGCAGTGTTGGTGGTCCTCCAGGAACGTGGTTGAAAAACACTGCTCTAAAGTATAGGTCTCAACTTTCCTGGAGAGCTGCAGCGCTGCACAGTTTTGCTCCAACCCTAATCAAACACAGCAGATTCAACTGAGCAAGGTGTTCAAGACTACTAGATCAGCTGTGTTTGATTACGGTTGGAGCAAATCTGTGCAGAGCTGTGGCTCTCCAGGAAAGTTGAGACCTATGCTCACGTCCAACTTTGAGGACGTGGGAACTACACTTTTGTGATGTCACGATCACATTGCATTCTGGGACATATAGGTGCTGGAGTAGACATACAAAGCAGACTTGCTCCCTCTGTCAAAATCAAGGGTATGTCCATGTAAACGTCCCTCAAACACTTGACTTTCACATGAAATCAAATCTAACTTATTTTGTTTGCTCACATTGCTAGTTTTGTGGTGAACAATTCATCTACCGAAACCTTTTTCCCGATCTTTCTAATTGAAATGCCTACTTTACTACATCCAATCAGCTTGCAGTACAAAAAAAACAAGCCACGCCTACTGTTCACTCATTTAATATTTCATTTCTCTAGGAACTGCGTCACAATATAAAAAATAAAAAATAAAAAGGTTGAAGCTTTCAGTTCATGCAGTCTTTTAAATGGCAAGAATGGATTTCTCTAAGGGAACAAGTGATGGAAAGTTCACAAGTGCCTTTCTAAAAGTGGAGTGGAACACACCCAACAAATCACATTTACTATTAGAGCCATTTAATAGTCGTCAAATCACATTTATTTTACTCATAAATTGAAAATATTGCAAAGCAACCTCACAGTAATAGAACTGTCTAGGGTTTCCATCACCCGGTGTAAAGGAACAGCTCAAAACTGAAAAATGTTATAAGCTGTGACTTCCATAGTAGGAAAAACAAAAACTCCAGAACATTTTTCTTAAAAAACTTTAACCTCTTAATGCATTTTTAGTAATCGTTGCCATTTAGGCTTATTGGAACCTAATTCGAATAAAAATCTAAGTATCATCTTTTGATATGATGTACTTTTAGAGAAAATGTCCATATATGTGGACTTGTGGTCCGAATTTACATAAAACACTTTCCTGATTTTTTTTATGCATATTTAACATAGAAATGTTTTTTTTTTTACTTGCTTTGACAATCAGAGAGTAAAAACATTTTTTCCCATTTTGGACAGTTAAAAATAGTGTTTGGGACATTTCATATGCTGCAAAACAGTTGCAGGATGACACTGTATGCCTGTAACAAGATATAAAACATTCAAAGTATTTTAGACAGCCACTTAACTGCTAAAATATGCTGTCCACGTATGGAGACACTCAAGCCATAGGTGGTTATTAAGCCCTAATCGGATAAGACTAACTTTTCCGTGTTTATTACAGAGGTAGGTCTGTACAGAGGTAGATCTTTTGTAAAAAGTTATAAAAAATTTAAAATATACATTTAACAATTGTAACATAATGGTTTTATAGAAGTCTCATAATAAACCAACTGGAATAAATACATTTGAACTTTTTATTAACTAAAATGTTGACTATGTAATTGACTGCAGAAATTAGAGTACCTGAAACTGATATTACAGTAGCCAGTATTGATAATTTACATGATTTGGCTCTTGATGATGCTTTAACACTTGCTTGAGGTGGTCAATAATGAGAGATAATAATGGAGATTACATTGGTCGAATAAACTCTGACAAAGCAAACATTACACTCAATTTGACCAACAAGCCATCTCCATTATGCTTGCCTTGTTTAGTGTTAGTAACCAATACTACACACCTAATTCACATTAGGGATTTTTCTTTTTTCTGAATTTTGTGGGTTTCCATACTAACATGAAGCAAATAATTTCCAAAGTTACATGAAAAATCTTCTGTGGAGATGCTTTATAACTGAAAACGGTGTTATTATTCAGCTAACTTTAGTTTAAGTTTTAGTGTCAGTACAGTTTGATACTTTAATATCAGAGATGAGATAGTAGTTTGATTTTCAATGCCTTTCTGGGTTACATTTTATTTTATGGCACCCTTATTACAATAGAAGTACAAAGTTATACTAATTACTACATGGTTATGATCAGGGTTCTTTATGTCTAACAATGACACCGAAAGACAGTCCAAACTCCAAAGACATGTGGGATAGGTGAACTAAATCATCTAAATTGGTTGTAGCATGTGTGTAAAAGCGTGCGTATGAGTGTTTCCTAGTGATGGGTAGCAGCTAGAAGGGCATCCGCTGCGTAAAACATATGCTGGATAAGTTGGCGGTTCATTCCGCTGTGGCGACCCCTGATTAATAAAGGGACTAAGTCGAAAAGAAAATGAATAAATGAACAGACCTGCAATAGTTTCTGTATATACATGATAATTGCAGTTTTGTGTGTGTGTGTGTGTGTGTGTGTGTGAAAACAGGCTAAAGAAGTTTAATCAAAGATTGTGTCTTTACAGAGGCCATAGTGGAAGATTTGAACACAAGAAACTGGAAATTAGATCTGAGAAGCTGTGGGGGAAATCTATGACTTTACTATGGCTAATTCTCACACAATGCTACTGTATGGCTTCCAAAAAAACATGATTAGTGCCTGAGACATCTGTAGCACGTTTTAAGGGGCTGTATTGCTTATTTTGGACACTTGACAGTCCCAAATGCTCTGCATTGTTCCTCATAGCATAAGAATAATGGTTTGGAAAGGTTAAGCAAATGACAATTCTGAATGAAGTACCTTCTTTGTCGTTTCTCTGCTTCTGTTAAGATGTATGGCGGAAGAGTGCTTACTGCTGCCTGTAGGAGAGAAGAAGCTCATTTGTGACTGATATACATTTCTTTATAATTATTTTTTTAGGGGATTTTCACCTTTAATTGAGATAGGACAGTTGAGGTTACAGACAGGAAAGCGTTGGGAGCTGAGGGAGGGGTAGGGTCGGCAAAGGACCTCGAGCCATGTAATTGAACTCGGGTTGCCGTGAGCACCATGGTGCTATATGTCGATGCACTTAACCACTAGGTTATTGGCGCCAACATCACTGTAGATTATTTTTTTCTACCTTAATGCAATCTGTAATACCATTATTTACTTAAATGGCAAGCTGGAAGTATAAAAAATCCAAAAACAAGTATTTCACAGTCTGCAAGTTAATCAAAACCGCAGGTCCATGAATCAATGAAAACTAATTCAAATATGAATATTACAGTAATTTCATGTATATTACAAAATGGAAATAGAGTATAAATAATAGATCTGTTCCATATGACAGTACATTAAACAGCCTGACACTGCTGGGATGCCAGATCATGTCATTTAAATCAGTAGTCAGAGAAAGACCCTTTTCACATTTCCTGGTTTCTCAGTAGGAGAAGTCATCATAGTTGGGTAAACTTAGAGCTCAGTGAATGAGAGAGAACAACAAATATTTTTTACAATCCTATTTGCTGAAATAATAAAAGAAAAACTCCACGATGGTGTTATTAAGAGTTTCAGAAAAAGGAAAAAAAAAATTATGTGAGACTGATGATGGCAGCCAGAGGAGAGAATAATGTCAAATTTCATTGTCAAAATTTATTTTTTGTAAACACAAAGATGATATAATACATTTATAAATGCATATAAATCTTCATATATTCATGTAAAAAAAAAAAACAAGATATTAAAAAATTTCAAAGATTTAACATTATGATGACCGCTAAACATGTCATAATGGTCTTGTGAAAAGGGTCCATTAGACTGCTTGAATGGGCTATGAGCGCTGAGCTTAATCACACTCACCATGTCTTTAATAGTGAGTCTGCAGCTGTAACACAGGAGAGCCTTTGGGTCCTGCTGCACAGGCGTCCTGAAACGTAGTCAGAAAAGTATAAAAAGAGGCAAATTAACAACTTAAACAATTCAGATGGCATTCTTATAATACTCCAAATGGAATAGTGTCCCAAATCATAATATGTTGAAACAAAGACTTGAATGGGGAATAGTGTAGGTGAATAAATACTAGTACAGGAGCAATCATTGATTGATATAGACTGACGATTTTCCAGGGCAGAAGCTCGGACCAGATGTGTGTTATTTTGACAGTTTTTTGTGGTCAACAAACACGCTGGAATCTCAGCAAAACCTTGCTTCACTGACATAAAAATATATTCACAGAAATCTTGAAATCTGTGCTTTTAAATGAACCAAGTTTTCTGGTTTTGTAATCTGTATGAAATGAACACAAGATACAGTCCGTCCTGTCAAACGCACCTCAAATGACAACAGCAACAACTCAAACATCCACAAACTTGTGAACAAAGAGTTGCTGTCATTTCTGGAGGACATTCACCATCAAGACCAAGTTGTGAATTACTTCAGAAGAGCAGCGCGATCAGGCGAAGCATTAACCAGAGGATGAGAATATGTAGTATGGCTATAAATGAGGTTGGCGTCGTGATCTCGTTCCTTTTGAGTGCGCATGCACATTAGCTCAGGCAACCTGAAAATATGCAGATTTTGTTTGATTAAACTTGAGAAACAGTTTTGGAGAATTTATTGTTTCCCCTATTCAGACAGAATGCCTGAGCATACGGTCCAAGAGGCGTTTTTACAGAAGGCCGCTGAGGGAAATGACTTGCATTAAAAGGACTTTGGTTGAAATCAGTATTCCTATATTATATGTTGATAGAAAAAAATCATACATATTGCGCCTTTAACTTCTGAAGGCATCATTAAGCAAAGACGAGCAGATTTCTCTGCATGAAAGACCTGCGAATGACAGATTAATGTGCTACTTCATCTCTGGGGAGTAACATAAAAACAAATGTGGAGGATGTTAACTGTGAAATAATAGCGGTGTCGTTTGAAGGCCATTTGTGTGATTGCAGCATGACGAAGGCCGTCTCAGTTCAAAGCCTTCTTTAAATGAGGCTCCAAAAGCATCCTTCATTTCTCGAATAATGAAGAGCACGACTGACGGACCCTTCCCGTCCCTGAATATCTCAAGATTCCTTGTGCACTGATGAAGGCAGGATGTTTTTGCAGACAATTTTGGATTACGCTACAAACTGCATTTAAGCTTACTCTGATATCTAATGAGAAAGATGTTAAAATACAAATACTTCAAAAATCTTACATTTTTTGTGTTCATGACTCAAAGGGAACATATTTTGGTGAATCAGGATGCAGCTGACGGTGATAAAATGAATGAAAAAGTAACAGAATGGCACGTTAAAGGGATAGTTCGTCCAAAAACGAAGATTTACACACTATTTACTCTCCCCCGAGTGGTTCCAAACCTCTACAAATCTCTTTTTAGACTACTAATGCTATGTTCACACCAGAAACGGCACGCATGAATAGCACGATTTATAGACGCGTGAACATTTTGAGTTTCCTTTCTTCATTTGCGTGTCAAATTCGCTCCTCAATAGCATTTGCCTGCCCGGTGATTCTAATTTCTTTGCTAAATGGCTAACATGTTTTTTATTGAGAGAATAGCTGTATTTATGTGCTTTACACCCCATTCACCTGGGGCATCAGCGTCAACGCTTTCCGTTCACTTTGAATTGGTGATGTCAGGTGTTGCTGAACTGCATCTGGATCTATCAGGATCGCTTCAGTGGCGTTGCTCACTGCAGAAGTTGGGAATTGCTCAACTTTTCAAGCATGTCAGCCAATCAAATCGTTTTCTGCAAATACCCCAGCTCAGACAGTAGCTGATTGCGGACTAATTTCCATTGGCTGACACTGATGTGACGATCGCGTCATCCCCAACTTCAGACACACCCTCGGTCAGGCGTTGATGCTACATCATAATCACGCCCCCTACAAGAGCAAGTTCCTGATTGGTTAACACGGCGCGAATGTCCACTGAAGTTCAGATTTTGCAACTCGAGCCATTGCAAAACGCTCAATTCACACCTCTTCTTTCGTGCCGCCTCATTTGCAGGATGTCTATTCACCTGTATCGACTTAACATGTAAATCATTTGTGCTTGACGCTTCATCCGCATTTTGTGTCAATGTGAGAAGATATTTTGAAGAAAGCTGAAAACCTCTGACTATTGACTTCCATAATCAGAAAATAAACAATACCATGAAAGTTGTGTTTACAGGCTTTCAACTTTCTTCAAAATATCATCTTTTGTGTTTAACAGAAAAAAGAAACGTCTAAAAATTTGAGTTAAAGGATGAGTATGGATGCTTTACACTAGCACTATTGGTCTGCAACCGGGTTCGTTTGATGTCAAAGTACGGTATGTTTAGCTAGTGTGAATGTGTCTTCTGAACTCGGGTGCGAACCCGTGAACCGTACCCGAGTCCGCCTGAAAAAGGTAGTCTGGAGTACGGTTTGTGCGAACTCTGGTACGGTTCACTTCTGATAAGAATGCAATCATACCAAATAACAGAAGTGAACTGCAAACTGTACAACAACCTTTAGTTTTCATAACGATTATTTGTGTGTGTGTGTGTGTGTGTGTGTGTGTGTGTGTGTGTGTGTGTGTGTGTGTGTGTGTGTGTGTGTGTGTGTGTGTGTGTATAAATCACCTAAATTGGCGACAAGCGGGACTGACCCAGTGCAAATAGTGATAATGTTGGCTAGTCTCCACCAAAAATGATTTCTGCAGACATGGCGTGATGTTCTGAAGGTTTATAATGTTTTTTTTTGCGGCAGATAGACACAAGTGTCTCTCTGTATTTTGGTTTTGGTAATAAAAAACAAAAGATTCAGTAAAAGCAGAATGGCCGTGATATGCAGACAACTTCATTTTAGCGCTTTGCTGTCATGGCCGTCACCTAGCAACATCTGTACACAAAACAGCAGCTTGATGATGCAAGCGTACCGGGGCTCAGAAGGAAAAATACGGGTGTGAACACTAACCAGCTGAGGTGGGACAATCGAACTTGGGGTTCAGACCAGGCATTCGGACAAAGTGTGAAAGCACCCTAAATGATACATTAAAGCCTGATCTCAGGAGGAAACTGAAGTTTTTAACGTTTTGTCAGTTTAGTGGCTAATACGTCATACAAAAATGTACAATTATTAAAAGGAGGCGTAGCACCAAACCGCGCCACTCACCCCTATACCCAACTGTTATTGGGGAATGAGCAAATTGTACTAAATTCTATGAATGAGATCATATGAATTCATACAAATTAGCCACTAAATCAAAAAGTTGAGAACTGCCATGAGATATCGTTGCAGAATTTTTCTTTTTGGGTGAATTATCTCTTTAGAGAAACAATTATAATGAAGTAGTATGTCCCAAAACACTCAAAAGTATGTACTTTTGTCCCTTAGAAAACCATGCATACTTTTAGGGTATTGCACAAGTATGCGAATTAGGATGCAGCAGAAAACGTAGAAGAAGAAAGGTTCAGCCATAACACACCTGTTTGAGGAGCAGCAGCCTGAGGTCCCGCAGGTCTGATCCTCCACACAACACTGATTTGAAGACTCCACCGTTGGATCCACAGACCCTTTCTGAAGTCTGAGCTGGGAAAGCTGCTCTGAGATCAACGTAGCATGAAAAGCAGAAGCTTTATCTGCAGAAAAAAAGCTAGTTTATTAATGAACATTAGCAAAAAAAAGACACCCTCCAGTGGTCAAACTGGCTTTTGGAACGTGATATATATTTTTTAAATGATTAAAGGAGATTTTCTAGCATACAAACTTTGCCATATGAATATAGATGTAAACTGTAAGATATTTAAAAGGACCTTTTACACAAAATGTAAGTCATCTCATCATTTAATCATCCTCTGGTTTGAGTTTCTTTCTTCTGTTGAAAACAAAAGATATACTGAACAATTAAGAGAAAATGTTTTGAAAAGTATCTCTGTTCCTAATATGGATGTCAAAGGTTGCTGGTTTCCTACATTCCTCAGAATATCTTGTTTTATGTTCAACAGAAGAAAGAAATCCAAAAGCATTTAGAACCATAATGAGCAAGTTTTCATTTTTGGGTGAACTACCTCTTTAACGATGCTGCTCCAGTTAATTCCCTACTCAACCCTTTATTGTTTATCAGGAAGTACCAATTGATACTACATGATACTACAGAAATAATTACTATATAATGCCACATATATTTTGTGAATTGACCTTATTCTTTGAGTATGAGTGGGCAAATCCATTTGAATCTTTTTGGCTCAAGACTTCTGGTCTCATTCACTTTAATTCATTTTTAGACGTCAAAAACAACTCGTTCTGCTGCTTGATGTTGCAAACTGATATTTTCTTATTATATTATTCTGCTTTGTCTGTATAGTCATGAACACACTTGTTTGTAGAGCAAGCAGTTTGACCATTTTCTTCTGTTTATTATTCCTAGTCATTTCTCCCATAGGCAATGGAATCAGAAGTTCTAAAACAATCAGAAAAAGAAGCGCACTTCTGCATTGAAGAATAAGGTCAATAAAGCTGCTTATTAGCAATTTTAAGTATCATTCCATCTGAAAGTACCCAGGTCTCACTAACCATCAGAATAATAACAGATTAGTTTATATAACCATAATATACTATATATTTGGTAACCAAACAGACATTTAATATTATCCTTTGATTTTTGTTAAAGGTTTTCTTTGATATCTTTAGCATCAACAAAAAACTTTTAGAACACATAAGGTATATCAATTTTGCAGGCAAGTATTAATGTGCTTTAAACTAAAGTTTAAAAATGAAATGTATGTATTGTTTATTACTTTGAGTAAAGACAAACGGTTCAAATAAATAATTACGCATGGTCAGGAGTGTAACAATCCATTTTGTATCGCATGTTATCAGAATTACATCTTTTTGTTGGTTTAGATTACGAGTAACAGCTGACAGCACTATTTTTGCTCTTTTATACTTTGTAGCAGCCTGACAGAAAATAACACCCACATCATATTGATATCATTCTTCGCCACAATTAAGCATAAGCAAAATCCATCGTTGGTTAGTGCAATCCTTTATGGAGATACTACATTTATTGTTTGTATTTCCTATTGTCAAGCTTAAGCTATGTAATCAAAGGATTGAATGTGTAATAAAATAAAAAATATATAATTAAAATAATTAATTTATTAATTAATAGATTTAATTTAAGCTATACATTTATTAAGTAAAATTATTCGAGCATGAAAAAAAGCTTTAATATGAGGAAAAAATTAAAGTTTCATGAAAAGATCAAACAATAAAAGTGGAACATATCTGACAACGTTTAAGATAAATCAAACATAAAAAACAGTTCTTGATTCCCAACTCCCATTTTCAAACATACGTGTCCATTGTTGGATTGATAACTAACCTGCTGTAGTGTCAAGGGCACAGAGACACAGTAGGCATTTGGAGGCAGGTTCTGCTTCAGTGCTTTGACTTTGAGGAGGCCTGACTGTATGAAGCTTCTCACTAGTTCTGCAGAGAAACCATTAAGAAAGGCGTCAGTTTAAATGCTCAGCGGAAAACAACAGAGTTTTCAGATCAGGTCTGTTACCTGTAGATGGTGCTAACAGTGGAAGGGAAATCAGCCTGCAGGTTGGTGACGAAACTCTCCGTCAGTCTCTGGATGCTGGCTTTATCATAGCTCTGAAATACAAAAAACAGCTTTTTCAATACTGCCAATATTGAAGTAAAGTCTTAAGAAATATAATCGAAAATAAATCAATGTAATGTCAATGTAATCCATATTGAAGTCGTCCATATTTTGAGGCCATCTATTTTACTAAATAATTGTAGAGTTTCCTTTAATAAAACAAAACCAAACCTGACGAGTGTGAACCAACCATTTAATGGTAAAATGGAGATGTGCTCTTTTGGAGCATTATTTTAGTAAACTTTACTAAAGGTTTTTGGCAAAATATTTTGCCATATTGGAAATATAAAAACGCTGGAGAAAAAAACAACAAGAAGAAATTAAGTTAACTTATTAGTTTTTATGTTAAAAGGACCAAACAAGATAACAAAAAATAATAATAAAATAAAATATATACTGCCTTTTCGTAGATTATAAATTGATACTAAATTGAAAGTTGTTTAGTAAAGTCTTCCATAATAAAAACAGGTACCAAAATTAATACAAGAACACACACTTCATGTATAATAGTTAAATAGTTTACACTTTCAATAAGATATTCACAATTGAATAAAAACACACTCTTTACTCTCCATATGCACCAGACAATAAGATAACAAAGAATAAGCAAAATTTTAAAAATAAAATAGATATTTTGAAAAAGTACATTACAGTATATTAATACTAAAAGTTGTTGTTTAGTAAAGCCTGTCCTACACACACACACACAAAAAAAAACAAGCACTGGAAAAGAATCAAAGAGCACATTATACGAACATGCCATGTTTAATAATTGCTTAATGAGTTAAATATAATAGTTTACTCTTTCAATTAAATATTCACAATTGAATAAAAACACACTCTTTGCTCTCTATACACAGGCAGTTTCTTATAAACACAACATGTTACAGACTCAATGAGATAAAAAAAAGAACAAAAATTAAAACCAAATAAATATCACCTTTTTGAAAAAGATATTAATGCTAAAATAAAAGTTTAGTAAACCTTTCTGTTAAAAACAAGCGCAAAAAAAGAATAAAACACATTACACAAACATGTCATGTTTAATGGTACTTGGAGTTAAATAATAAGACATTTGCAATTGAATAGAAATGCATTCATTACTCTCCATATGTACCAGACACGTTCTTATAAACACCCCATGTCATGTTACAAGGACTCAATTAGATAATAAAAATAAAAAAAGAAAATAGAATATATATCAGCCTTTTGTAAAAATACATTATACAGTGCTCAGCATATATGAGTAAACCACCCACAGATCTCTCATTTTAACAATTTTTTTCTTAAGGAAGATTTACAATATTATATTTCTGCATCTACATTAGAATAGTCAGTACTGAAGCCAAATCTGGAGCTAATCTAACAAAATAACTTACAATAATGGTTTGAAAATGAGTAGGCCAAATTTATATGTTATGGAAAAATATTAATAGCAAAAATAAGCAAAAAAATAGCAAAAATCAAAAGAAACAAAAAATATATACAATTTTGTTGAAATGTTGTAGTCTGTAATTGTTTTGCAATATTTTGCATTAATTTAAAAGCATTATCTTTCCATTTCTAAAATATGTTCTGTGACTAACATATTATTAATAAATATATCTGTTTAATAAATTCAAATGCCCCAATATATATTACCCATATTCACTGAGAAATTGATAAAAAAAAAAAAGATTCATTTTTAAAATGAGGTGTACTCAAATATGCTGAGCACTGAATAATATAACTTCAGATTAACTATGTATATGCTTGATAACTATACTGTCCTCCCAACTGAAATGTAATAATGTGCACCTTTTGTACGGCTGCTTTAGGACCATATTTATTGTGAAAAGTGCTATACAAATAACTCAAATTGAATAGAACTGAATTATGAAAGATGATTTTATGCTTCTAATGCATGTTTTTGTTATTAGTTTTGCTGCTTGTACAATGCTTTGACGAGTAGAAATCACCCGATTGCAGTGTTTTCAAAGAGTAAAATCATTTTGAAAAGTAATTGACTGAGCAAACTCATACTTTAAACTAGTTTTGATTAGTTATCATGACAAACCATCTGAAATGTGAAAATGTAAAATGTGAAAATCAGAGTTGTGTGAACAAACATAAACATGTTTTAAACACATAAACATACATATACTTCTGAAAACCTGCTTCAGTTTTCTAATTCACTATTTTGTCAGCGCATTCAGTGCTTTTTACTTTTGAACTGATGGAAATTATATTTACAAAGTCTGCACACATTCCCAGACTTTTCTGCACAAAGAAACCCTGGTGCGCAATTATTTGAAGAACATTTTATTTCTAAATAACTGCACCAGTGACTCAGATTTGACTTTAGTGTGTGTCAGTACAGGATACAAAGTCTTAAAAGACACTTAAAGCCTAATGAGGGAATCATCTAAAGCTCTCCTGCACACTTGAACATTAAGTAGGACGAGCCACATGGGGAGCCAGGAGGAATCTGAGGTATCACAGGCTTAAAAACATAAAAAAAAGAAAACGCATACATAATATAAAATGTATGTACTCAAATTGAGTAGTGGCCAAAAGGATGTCCAGAGGGGAGTATGCACAACATTTGCTTTTAATGAGTTTATATGTTTAATTAAGCCATCAAAATATGCAAACTATTCTCACAGGAAATAAAGTACACTTGGACTATGAGATAACTAATTTTATTCTTACTCCTTTGTATTTGATTAGCAGTCATATTCCTGTGCAGTCTTCAATAAGCATTCAAATTACAGGAAAATCTACAGAGGAAAATGTATAGAGGTGTGTTTGTATTGTTTTGTAAACTACTTTAAACTACTTTCTTCCCAATTAAAAATAAAAAGAACGCCATTTATAGCATTTCTGATAAATGGTCAGCACTTGAGAAAATAACCCTGATTTTCAATAACAAAAATTATTCTGATCAAATGTAATTTTCTGCAAAGTAAAAACAAATGAATGACAGTATTTTATCTTGGAAGAAAGGTTATCAGACTTTTATATATTTATAATAATCTCTGTTTACAAACTTAAGTAATATGTATATACATCTCTAATGTCTGTTTTTTCTGCATTGTGACTTATGCATAACCCCCCCCCCATAAATAAGATTAAACTACACATTCAATCTTATTACAGCATTACTATTTATTCACTTCTCAGTAATCTAATCGTTTATCAGTATTTCTCATAATAATATCTCTTTAGGCTGCGCGTCCACTGAAGCGTTTTTGCAGCATTTTTTTCAGTCAGTCGCTATGATACAGAGCAGAAGTGTCCCTTTGTGATGAGACAAGCTGTCTTAAACCTGAGGTTCCAGTCTTTTAAAGCTGGTCACACACTGGATGCGCCACAGATATAACAGTTGGAAGTAACATTCGCAAGACGTGCACATTCGCATGTTATTTAAAATTAAACTATTCAGATGGCGCTCTGTGGCATGGCACAAATATGAACAGTGATATAGATAGGCACCACAGACAGCTTTTGATTTGCAGCGCCGGTGTGCGAACCCTGATAGAAATCTATGCTTAGAGTTTTATAATGCATAGTGCTGCATGGTGTGGCGCATCTGGTGTACATCCCCCTTGACCAAGATGTCCTCGCTGGAGCCCGCAGCTTGATGACGTAGGCGATCGTCAACTACGTAGCGGACCTTGTACCGCACACTAAAGTAATGCCCATGCTACTGTGACGGTTAGGTTTAGGGTAGAGGGAGGTGTAGGCGATTATCAACTACGTAGTGGACCCTGTACTGCCCACTAAGGTAGTGCCTATGCTTTTGTGACTGTTGGGTTTAGGGTAGCGGGAGGTGTAAGTGATCGTCAACTACGTAGTGGACCTTGTACCGCCCACTAAGGTAGTGCCCATGCTACTGTGACAGTTAGGTTTAGGGTAGAGGGAGGTGTAAGCGATTGTCAACTACGTAATGGACCTTGTACCGCCTACTAAGGTAGTGCCCATGCTACAGTGACAGTTGGGTTTAGGGTAGGGGGAGGTGTAGGCGATTGTCAACTACGTAGTGGACCTTGTACCGCCCACTAAGGTAGCGCCCATGCTACTGTGACAGTTGGATTTAGGGTAGAGGGAGGTGTGGGCAATTGTCACTTACGTAGTGGACCTTTTACCGCCCACTAAGGTAGTGCCCATGCTACAGTGACAGTTGGGTTTAGGGTAGGGGGAGGTGTAGGCGACCATCAACTACGTAGCGGACTTGGTCAACTATGTCATAAAGCTACGGCAGTGGTCTCAAACTCAATTCCTGGAGGGCCACAGCTCAGCAGATTTTAGCTTCAACCACCTCCAAATCACACCTGCCTAATAGCCTCAAGTAGTCTTAAACACAGCTGATCCAACAAATCAAGGTGTTCAATTAGGGTTGGAGCAAAACTGTGCAGAGCTGTGGCCCTCCGGGAATAGAGTTTGAGACTCATGAGCTTATGACTGCTAAGGGGTAAAACTAATGGGTATTATCACATCACGCAAAGGGTAATTTTTTTTCCATTTGCATCTATGACTCATGAAAAAGACTCCCATACATCAGACTTGCCTGAGGGTTTCCTAACAGTTAACTGACCTTTTTCTAATGCAAGCTGAACATCTCTCAAGGACAGTGCATCTTCACTTTGCTCTGCCATGTAAAGCTCACTCTGAGGACCGTTGTGCATATGATGCATGAACATACTGTGCAAATAAAATGCATGTGTAGAAAGCACTCATCTTGCGTTCATCATGTGTAACAGTTGTGAGCATTGGCTGTACCGGTGCTCAATAAGAATGAGGAAATCACAGATATGCTGTTCCGAAATAACGTGGGGACTCCAGTGCCATTAAGCAAACTCACAAACAGCAATTTTGGAGAATTTGATGTTCCCCATTCAAACATAATTCCAGAGATGCGTTTCAAGTGGAGACGCAGTCTTAATATTAAACATTTATTTTTTTATTTTTGCTTTGCTATATTTGCAACTGATTTTGGCTATAAGGACTAAGCTAAAGGAAAATGAGTAAGTGATTGATTTTTGGTTAAATGTGCATCTAAATCAAGGGTCTTAAACTGCCGGCCCACCATCCTCCTCCCGCCGGCCTGCAACAGATGTAAAAAATATAACGAGATTCGGCCCGCCAAACCATATATTTTTTAACCACTATAATTGTTGTGCCAATTGCATCTAGCCACTTGTGGTTTTGACCCGCCACCTGGTTGACATATATATAGTACTGCATTCAAATTAGTTTTACCTTCATTTTCTCCCAGTCTACAGTCGAGAGTAAAACACATGCGAGAGTACAGTCGAGAGTAAAACACATTTTGTCCGTAAGTGCTCTATTTTTACTAAAGCTCTATTTTTGTAAATATTTAAGGGTCATTTGATCATTATCAGTTGTATACCACTTGTATTTAGTTGTACAAACAATTCTTAATGGCTTACATGTTGGTGGTGTAACAAATATGATCATTTAGCTAATATTCATTTCAAATGGTCTCATTTAATAGATTTTCCTCATATACTTATTAAGATTTGCTAAAAACTATGTACATTAGGAAACTGTACTGCTAGTTGAATTGAACAAGAAAGTAAATGTGAATATGTACATACTTTTCTCCTCTTTGTTGTACTTTTACAAATAAGAAAGATATTGAGAAGAACAATTGCCAGTAAAGTCACTTAAGTTACCCAAACTGTTTTTTCCTGTTCTTATGCTACTGGGGAAATAAAATTGGTTAGGACAGAATAATAGTTATTATGCTTATTATTTGTACTATTTTCATTTTTGTAGTATTTGCAATTTAAATGACCTCTTCAATATGTACAACAAGAAATATAAAGCTAGAGTTGATTTAATATACTCTGTGAAAAAATGACTAACGCTCAGCCATACACATAACAACCACAGATAGATTTTAGCAGCTGATGTGTGACACGATAAACTTGCTGATTTGCATTATCACTGGTGACAGGTAATGCTTGAAATATAAACATCATGTCTGTTGTCCTAAGATGCATCAATTACATCATAAAATGGCTCTCCTATAAATTGTCAGTCACTGAAAAGACACCCCCGAGTTAGAGACCCCAGATCTAAATAAAAATGACAAAAACAAGAATCGAAACAATTTAGTCATTAGCTCAATTCGACATGGAAAAGTCTGTAATGGCTGTAATGTAACGTATTAAGATCTCCAACTAAGCTTTGACATAATAACATTTGAAAGACACACATGACTGAAGGCATAATAATGTGAGCAGCAGATGACACAGAGTGACATCACTTTCAGCCTGACCACAGACTCTCACCTTGGTATCCAGTCCTGGGATAAACACAGAGGGCACATGAAACATCCGGCTGTAGAAGGTGATCTCTTTTGAGGAGTAGTCCCTCATGGGCCGCACAATCACCACATCCCCAAAGCGAGGATCAGAGAAACCCTACAAAAACCGATTCAGTCTTCATGCTCATATAAGAAATGGAAGTTTGACAGTTCAGGACACACTTTTCTCACCGTGTCTGAAGCCAGCGCTGCTCCGCGGCCCAGAGCAATGTTACTGAGCAGCTTGACAGCCAGTCGTGAGCAGCTGTCTCCCATCATCACCTTTGAGTAGTTGTTCTCACGGGCAACATGCAGAATCAGGTGCTGCCTGTACCAATAAACATGGCATGGTATAGAGACATTATACTGTAGTTTAATAATGGAATTTCAATGGTGATATTTATTAATATTGCTTCCTAAATCTAAGTGTTTGAGGTGCCATAGAATGAAAATCTGTGAGCCTCAATCACCGTTGTTTCCTTGCTCTAATGTAAATCCCGGTGAAAAACAGGCCAATCTAAACAAAACACAGACTGTTATGATGAATACAGCAGCCATTAATATGCATGCCCCAGGCTGCATTTGATTGGCCATGTTCCCTAGTGAAATTGCAAAAATGGTAATGTTTTAAAACCTATTTTTAAATTTATTTAAGCATATATTAGATTTAATATCTATGTGAAACTCTATTTCAACTCTATGAATTTATATTATAAAATGAGACCGGCATTATAGAGCTAATAGCCAACGCAACTAGGCATGGAGCTTCTCATATCAGCAAAATTCAGAAGAGATTATACATTTTTTCAGCTTAGAAGTCTCTTAAGTTCTGTTTAATTTGTTTATTTTGTTAGTTTAACATGTATAGTGATATTAAGCCAAAAAACGCATGTAGTATACTGTTGAACATAAATGTTTAATGCAGGTTTACGCATCGTGTCATAACACTCAGCTCATCAGAGGTAGATAAATACATTAAACATAAATATAAATATAAATTCCATTATAAATACATAAATTAAAACCACAAAATAAATCTCTGTTAGCCCCTGTTGGCAACTACTGTATAATTATAATTTGCACTATATTTTATTCACAAAACAAAGCTGGTGTAAACTACACTGAAAAAAGTGTTGCATGCAAAACTGTTGCAAACAATTTATTTGTGTTGAATTTAAACAAACAAATTAAATTGAGCAATGTTCAACTTAATTTGTTTGTTTAAATTCAACACAAATAAATTGTTTACAACCACTTGACGTAAAAAAAATTGAGTAAATCCAAGGAATCATCTTTGAATAATTTTTTTCAGTGTAGGTTACTACGGTGTCATAAAAACCGCTCACGTATGATTATCTTGATTGTGTGTACTTCAGATTACATCATGCCGTATGTGTGTGTGTCAGGGAGCTGCTGGAATGTCAGAGCACGGATCTTTATTACTCATGAGCGCAGAATTGTGTTTTAAAAAATCTGCGGATTTATGCGGAATTATTATGCGGAATTAATTTGGGAGTAACATAACTAAAATTAATATATGAATTAAAAAGTAATACCTTTTAAACTTTTAATGTTTACAATGGAAATCCAATTAGATCCACTTTATTTGGTAAACAAAGCAAGTCTCTCATATAATTTATCTACTAAAAGACAGAAAATATTACTTTACAAACTGTATTGTAAATAAATCATATGAATATTTTTATATCAGTCAATAATATTACTGTAATTAATAAAAAAACTGAATAAATATAAATTTACACACATTTACACAAGTAAATAAACAGAATCAATGATGGGCTAAAAATCTGTGGAATTCTGTCGGTCTACTCATGACCCTTCAAAATTTAGTCAAAAGCAACTATTTCATCTTAAGGCCAACTCCTAGGGTTAGAAATGGAGCCAAAAAACCATTTCTGGAGAATTTTTGCTCTTAAAAGTCACATGTAGTCTATTTAGATATCAGAGAACAATTGAATATATTGTTTCAATGCATTCTATGGCAGCGACGCATAGGCGCAGTAGGTAGTGCTGTCGCCTCACAGCAAGAAGGTTGCTGGTTCGAGCCTTGGCTGGGTCAGTTGGCATTTCTGTGTGGAGTTTGCATGTTCTCCTCGTGTTGGCGTGGATTTCTTCCGTGTGCTCCGATTTCCCCCACAGTCCAAACACATGCGGTATAGTTGAATTGGGTAAGCTAAATTGTCTGTAGTATATGTGTGTAAATGTAAGAGTGTATGGGTATTTCCAGGTGATGGGTTGCAGGTGGAAGGGAATCCACTGCGTAAAACAAATGCTGAATAAGTTGGCGGTTCATTCCGCTGTGGCGACCCCAGATTAATAAAGGGACTAAGCTGAAAAGTAAATGATGAATGAATGAATGCATTCTACGGCACCTTTAAATAAAAGAGTAAACTGTCAATTTTCATTGCATGAAATTAAATAAACATTACCAAAAAAAAGAAATGAAAACATACAAATAAATTAAATCAGCAGTACACTAGAGTACAGTAAAAAAACATAACTGAACAAACAGGGATTCCCAATGTGGAGCTTACACAGAATTTTTACTTTTTTTTTTTAACTCAATCCAGCTTCTATTTTCATGGCTTTTAACATCAACTTTGTAATAAAACGTATACCAAAATGTTAACTGAATAAAAAGAGTTCCTCACAAAAGTGTCTCCTGCATAAGCTAAAACATGTTTCAGAGATAAACAGGCTTTAGAAAAAATAAATTAAAAATAAATTCATCATAAATGTGATTATTAAAGATTAAGTATAACGTTACCAACATCCTAAGTTGCCAAGTTAAGTCCCACAAATAAAGTTTTTACATGTTAACAGTTATTTAAATCTAAAATCTAATAACATGCTAATAAAAGATACAAATTTATACATTTTTCACTTAATGTGAATATGTTGAAAGTATGTTAAAGGGACAGTTCGCACAAAATTAAAAGCCTGCCATCATTTATTCTCGCTCCACTAGTTTCAAACCTGTTTTTTTACATACAAAAAAGAAGATATTTTGAAGAATGTTGGAAACTGGAAGCCATTGAGTTCCATGACTTCCATCGGAAGCCCTCCCCATTGGCTTTTTCCAACATTTTTCAAAAAATTTTCTTTGGTGTTCAACAGAAAAACAACACACAAAGACTTGGAACCACTCCAGCATGATCAAATGGCAAGTAAATGTATTCTTTTTTTTATTGTTTGACCTATCCATATTTTCCATGCAGGTGGAATGAACTTCTCATTTCAACATGAACAGCTGATTCATTAGTATCTTACAAACGACAACTAAAAAAACCATCTCTTCAGCGATCACCTGAACCCCTGTGAACAAAAACATGACCCACCTCTTCTCTCCCCCTCCACACCAAACAACAACCCTAAACTGAGTGTGCCTCACACAGATGAGTGGGCTTTAAAAACCATCAGTAGAAAACACTCTTTCATCTCTCTGACACTTTAACCAACACTGTACCAGTTTTGCATCAGACGCGTTCTTTTTAAAAAAAAATAATAATTTTTTTTTTTTTTAAAAGTAAAAATTGACTATGCATTAATTATCAAAGGTGAGTGGGCTTAAACCACCTGTAGAAACCACTCTTCTCTCTCGATAAAAAAAAAAAAAAAAAAAACACCCCCCTTTAAGGCTGATTTATACTCGACGCGTTCGCTAGTTCACTAGAGTGCATGCAGCGAATGGGATGTCATCTCGGTGTATGCAGAGGTTCGCTCTCTGTGTGTGACAAGATTTCGGCTGGAAGACCGCACTAAATTTTGAGACTTGAGTTCAGGTAGCGCTGCATTCTATTTGAGTTGAATAATGAATCACTTTGAAGAGATTTTGTCTGAAACAGGTATGCCTGTATCTTTCCATCCATGTGTGATCATAGGAATAACCAGATGACCAACAATTCCTGGCTAGAAATTGCAACAGCCGTGGTAAAGGAGGAAAGTTTTTCTTAAAAAGCTTAGAAAAACTTGAGGGATAAGCTTGTTAAAAGCAAAACGAGAGGCCACGGCAGGTTGGGTACCGAAACCCGGTGCCATTATAGCACTGGTACCTTTGTATCTGTATGTACCGGACCGAATCAGCATATGAATTTCGGTGCCACTGGTGCTGCGACAAGGACGTAAGAAGCATCAAGGGGTGCATCAAAGGCACACATAGGTACGTGTTGTCACACCATCTCTAAACATTTAATTCTAAATAACTTTGAGGAATACGGACAGGTGATGTCAGGCGTGTTTTTGTAGCTTACGGAACAGACGCACGCAACACACGCAGTACAGCGCATTCAGTTAGCGAGAGCGACTCTCTTCAGATCAACACGCATGATCGCATTTATCAAATTTGCTTTAAGTGTTCTAAAGCGTATTTTACAAGCAAGGATTCTGACACAGCAACGTGAAGCAGATGCTTTACAAAAGTTGCGTGTAAGGGGGAAACACGTCAAACTTAATGAAACATTTGAAGGTGCATGGAATCAACTTAAAGTCAGAGAAATGCACTTTGAAAGCTTGCAACATCATCTGGCACTTTCAATGGGTACGTACATGGACACCAATGCTCCGATTTTAATATGATTAAGACAATAATCTAATTAAGAGTCTAGACTACCATGCAAACAGTGATTTTTGATTACCTTAAAGGACCACAGACACCTGCGTCGCGAAATGCAGAGGTTTTTTCTGTCCATTCAACATGCAGTATCAAATTCTATTAAAAGAGCACTCTTCCACCCTTTCTTACTTAATGCTCGCATCAAATACCTCAGTTTGTCATGGGGGCATGAATGAAATGTTCCTGAATGAAAGTAAAACTGCAGTTAAAGTTGAAAAATTAAAAATGAAACGCCTGAAATAACATGAATGGAGGAAACATGGATAGCGTGGCGACGCAATGATATTAATCGATCTGTGTACTATAACATGTCAGGATCATGAAAGGAACATTCAAAAAGTAACTCATGTAAACACATTAATCTTTATTATTGTCTTATTCAGATCAAGGCAAATCATTAAATTACTGATAACCATGTAAACAGTCACAAGCCCCAACCCTAGAAAAAAGGAGTTCAGTATTTTGATGACCGCCTTTCCACAGGTTAGTAGTAAGCTAATGTAATATATAATGCAAATCTTAAAGTCATACTAACCAACAAATGATCAAAGGAAATATATTAATGTAATTCAAATATATCAAATATGAATTGATGTTTACTTTAAACTTTAATAATATTGTTCTATTAAAATATATATTTTTAAAGATTTTGTCAAATAAATTTTTTTTCTAGAGTCATCCACCATAATTTTGTGGCTCAAAAGTATCGGTTCAGGGACCGGTTTGGCACGGTTACCGTTTTAAAAATATCGATTTAGCACCGGTATCGAAATAACCCCAAACGATACCCAACCCTAGGCAAAAGTGGAGACCCAGGTGGTTTTAATACACAGTTACAGAATATGTTAGTCATAGATTTTACACTGATGTATATATTACAATTTTGAGTTTAAAACAATTTAATAGTTACAAAACTTAAATAAGTAACAAATTATTTCTTTGATAACTGGAAAGGAATATTTGAACCTATCGGCTTACAATATACTGATGCCCTGTTTTTCTGGGTTTTTTGGTGATGGTCAGGAATGTTGGACCACTATGGTTATCCATCTGATTTTACAGTCAGTTTCTTTTGACCGCCCCCTGTCATTTTAAAGAATATCTCAACGGCGAACACGTTAAGTATAAAACCCTTCTTCTTTTCCGAGGTGCGTGCGCAGTCAGTGGAGGAGCGGGATGTGGCACCAGGTGAAGGTATAAATCGGCCTTTTCTCTAGCACTTAATTCTCTGAGCACTTACAGCTCCTTTGTATAATTAGAACTTCCTGTGTGTATGTTGCCTCGTCCTGCTGAATAGCTGAATGTCTTCTCAACTGTAAGCTGTTTTGGAAAATGTGTCTGCTAAATGACTAAATGTAAAACATCTAGAAATTCAAGCAAATATTTTACCTCAGTGTGACTCGGTTATCAATAACATTTGCGAAGCACTGTCCTAAAATACAAAATGCCCCAGAGGCACTTTTGTAAACACTTTTAAGGATGTGAAAATATTCCTAAAAATAAAATAGTTCAAATCTGCATTTTGAACCCCTTTAAACAATCACTATTTTTGCCATCAAAGTTTAAACTTTATTTAAAGCGCAGTCATCAGAGAAACACAGAAAACTAACTGAAATGACTCACAAAACTGAATAGTACACTCTGTTCAAAATTATTTTTCACACTTCAGATTATAAGCCAGTCCCACACCAAAAGTACACACTCCAGCCTTCACAGACTGTTCATTTTAGGCAATAAGCTGCTTCAGAGGACATATTGAGTGATATCCAGCCTGAAAGCACACGTCTTTAATCACTCCATCACTCAGTGCTGTATTCACTGAAGCTTTAGCCTCTATGAGAAACAACTGACTCACACTGTTGTTCAGTGATGATTCAGTCTAATGGCACACAACAGTGATCAGGAAGGGTGAAGGGCTTCATAATGTGGTGAAAGACATCACAAACGGTGACTCAGCTTGTCGTTGCTATTATTTAAAGAAGTTAAAATATTAAATAAATGAAGTAAGGGCTAATAAATTATTTTGTGTTTGGCACTTCAGATGCAGCTTTGGACAAGTTACTGTCGGTCAAGCTGCTTATAAATGAAAGCAGATATTCTGAGATGTTTTCTACATGCTTCAGGATATATGCAACTCATGAAATAGGCCTAAAAATTCCTATTTTAGTTTGTTTGGGTCAGTTCTGTGTGGACTTTGCATGTTCTCCCCGTGTTTCAGTGTTTCCCCCACAGTCCAAAAACATGCACTATAGGTGAATTGGGTAGGTGAATGAGAGTGTATGGATGTTTCCCAGTGATGGGTTGCAGACGGAAGAGCATCCTCTTTGTAAAACATATGCTGGATAAGTTGGTGGTTCATTCCACTGTGGCGACCCCAGATTAATAAAGAGACTAAGCAGAAACAAAAATGAATGAATGAATTAATGAATAACTGAAATAAATCTAAGGCTGCATCCGAAATCGTAGACTTCAATACTATAGAGTACGCTAAAATCGGTATGCGAGCCGATTCGGTATGTCCGAATTCATAGTATTTGAAAAACAGTATGCGAGAAGTACCCGGATGACCTACTACTGCCGGCGAGATTCTTAAGTGCACATTTGATGCACGCTACACTATCCCATGATGCTCCGCGAGAAAATTTGTGAATGGGAGTGGAGCGACACAACTGATGCGTTCCATTCATATTGCTCACATTAGCCACGACACAGTGCGCACATGACAGTTGGAAGTATCGCACACCAGACGTGCACATTCACATGCTATTTTAAACGAAACTATTCGGATGTCGCTCTGTGGCGCGGCAGAAATATGAACAGTGTTCTGAGTCGTAGCTGGGCGCTGTGGACAGCCGACCAACTTGCGGCACCGGTGTGCGTACCCTGATTGAAATCTATGTTTAGAATTCTAAAATACAAGGTTCTGCGTGGTGCATCGCCGAGCGGCGCATCCCCCCCTTAAGAGACTTCGAAATTCCAGACCTTTGAGTTTAAGTCAAATAAAAACACAAATGTATTTAAACGTTTTATTTGATATTGGACAAATACCTCAATTGCATTTAATTGTTTAAATAGTTCTTTTAGTTGGTGCTAAACTAATTTGTTTTGTATAAACATTTGTTATATTATGGGCTGGGCAGTATGACGATATACAGTTGAAGTCAGAATTATTAGCCCCCTTAGAATTTTTTTTTCCCTTTTTTAAATAGTTCCCAAATTATGTTGAACAGAGCAAAGACATTTTCACAGTATGTCTGATAATAATTTTTCTTCAGGAGAAAGTCTTATTTGTTTTATTTTGGCTAGAATAAAATAATTTTTTAATTTTTTAAAAGCCATTTTAAGGTCAAAATTATTAGACCCTTTAAGCTATATTTGTTTCCATAGTTTACAGAACAAACCATCGTTATACAATAACTTGCCTAATTACCCTAACCTGCCTAGTTAACCCAATTAACCTAGTTAAACCTTTAAATGTCACTTTAAGCCAGGGGTGGGTAAACTCTGTCTAGGAGGGCCGGTGTCCTGCACAGTTTATCTCCAACTCTGATCAAACACACCTGCTTATAGATTTCTAGTGATCTTGAAGACACTGATTAGCCTGTTCAGGTGTGTTTGATTAGTGTTGGAGCTAAACTCTACAGGACACCAGCCCTCCAGGACCGAGTTTGCCCACCCCTATTTTAAGCTGTATAGAAGTGTTTTGAAAAATATCTAGTAAAATATTATTGACCGTCACCATGGCAAAGATAAAATAAATTAGTTATTAGAAAGGAGTTATTAAAACTACTTTGTTTAGAAATGTGTTGAAAAAAATCTCTCCGTTAAAAGAAATTGGGGAAAAAAATAAACAGGGAGCTAATAATTCAGAGGGGCTAATAATTCTGACTTCAACTGTATATTATTACAGTGGAATAAATTGTCAACAGCGGTAGATTTTTTATTCTTTTATTTAGTCTTGTTTGATATATTGGTCAAATTATATAAAAAATTGCTAATGGTGTACTGGATCACAAATCTCATGGTTCGGATCACATTATGGTTTATTTAGTCACGGATCGGACCATTTTTCGGATCAGCCAAAAAGATGAGATGACAAATGTAATTTGTTTTCCATTTCTTACAAAAACAGCACTGCAAGACACTTCTGGTTTCATAAAAGAAAATAAAGCTGAATAAAAATAAACTGCAAAATATTCAGGACTGTAAAAAAAAAAAAAATAAATAATAAAAAAAATCGGTTACTACTACTGTTGCTGATGACGCTAACTGTAGAAATCTAACATTTTAATTTGTACAACCCATATTTATTTTGGTCTCATTTTCTAAAATTGATTTAGTTATTCACTCTTAAAACTTTATGTTTCATTGCTAGATGTGTCCTTTTTGAAAAATTATTCAGTGGCATATTTTTGATGCCTGGTTGTCACCACCTATTGGTTAAATAATCTAATTGCTGCCTACAACTTTCATTTCTGAGCATATGACAGTGATTTTAATCTTTACCATGAACATCAGTGGTTTTATCTAAACTATAAACTGTTATCCCACTAATTCTGTGTTATTTGACTGTTTGTAACTTCATAACTAACTCAAGACTAAAAACTAAATCTCTTTCTTGATTTTTTTGTTTTTCAAGCACAGATTTGAATGCAGCGATTCGATGGATTAATAAACATTTACAAATCACTATAATTTATAATTTGTTACGTGGGTGCTGAGATCTCGATCTTTTAATGATTAATTGTACAGCTTGCACTAAATGCATTAATGCAGGAAACAGAAAACACCTTTAACTTAAGAAACCTACCACATCCCGAATATCCTACCACGACTTCTTCCGTCAGCATTATATTTTACAGGAAAGCCTAAATGCTTTCATACATGTGACACAAGCAATCGTTACAAATGTAGGATTAATCTACAAGTTAAAAAAATATATTAATTCGCAGGTCAGGTGTGTTTCGAACTGTGGGTTGTGATCTCTACTTGTTACAGCCCTACTGACTTCAACATTACTCGTTATACAGACCCTTTTTCTTTAAAGTATCACTCCTAAGAAGCCTCCTGCTGGGTCCTAGTGCATGTCTGATAAGAAGTTTGATTTATTCAGGGGTTGCTGTGTTACAGTGTTCATAAAAATGAACTATCATGGTAGTATAGTTCTATCATTGTACAAAACCTCCATTGTAATTATGCAAATCAAAAATCTTATTTTAATTCATTGTGAGAAGCTAATGCTTATGAGAAACAAAAATCTCAAACCTTACTGTAAATAAACCCGTAAATGAACAGTTCTTAAAAACACCCAATCAGAAAAAGATATCAGCATCAGCCAAAAGAATTTGAAAGTGATAGCAAACATCCAATATTGTGTAACCCTACTATATTTAACATAGCCAAAATAAGGCGGAAAACATCATTTTCCTTTCTGGAGTATTCAAGTTTATTAATTATAACCATTTTTGTTTATTTTCTGTAATAACCAATAACTTTAAATAACTAAATTGTGAAATATATCATTACAGTGAAATAAAGTTACTCATACAATGAAATAGAATTTGTCATACCACCCATATAAAATACTAACTTACACTCATTTCATGTACTAATATTTGCGTAAAAATACTTATTTATTAAGGTTGTACAGGGAGACAATTTTGCAAAACGATTAAGTAAATGGATCAGATTTTATCATGACAACTGGCTCCTTCATTGTTTAGCCAAACACACAAAAAACACACACAAGATAAACAAAGCCTTAAAACTCACCTTAGGGTCTGTAACATCTCCTGTTTGGCAGTCAGTGTCTTGAGTGATGAGAACAATCTCTGTAATGCCAGCTTGTGTTCAGATGAATATGCAGAATCTTCTAGATTGAGCTGAGCCACAGCACCGACTGCCTCCTCTTCTCCAAGTTTCTGCTTCCCTTTCAGATACTCGTCCACAGCTTGTTTATAGCAGGGATTGGATGGATCTGGATCAGATGTGCCAGGTACCAGGACAGAGGTGGGCAAACTGAAAACCTAAGACACAATAAGAGTTAAGGATTACACCAGTCAGGCTATTTCTGGAGCTTTAACTTTTAATATTAGCCGAGCATCAATAATCTTGTCAAGCATTTTTTTATTCAAATAGTTCATAGTTCAAAATTGTGCTGGTTAACATTAGTAAAGCACCATGAGTTAATGTGAACTATCATGAACTAATGTTCATTACATTAAATAAAATTAACTAACATTAACAAAGATTAATAAACACCGTAACAAATCTATATTAATAGTTTATGTTAGTATTAACAAAAACTAATGGACCATTATTTTAGTGTTTCCATTTCTAGTAAAAAGATTTAATAATTCTTAGATCAAGAAGCATGTTATAAGCGTTTTAAAAGCATTTTTATAGGTAAACAATATTGATTTGTTTTCAGAAATTAAAAAAAAAGTCAAAATTAAGTGAGTTTTTTATTAAAACAAGTAAAATAATCTGCCTATGGGGCAAGTAAAATAAACTAATTTCCTTTAAAAAAAAATAATTGTACTTACACCACTGATAGATTATTTTGTTTGTTTTAATAAACTCGCTTTTAAACTTCATTAACTTATCATTTTGAAAAATAAAATAACATGTTTACTTGTCTAGAAAATGTTAAGTATTTATTTTGGGATTTTTGGACTAAAAACATGACAAAACTAATTAAGAAAGGCATTTTTTGCAGTGCAAGTCAAGTCTCTACTGTTAATTTGATTTTAATTAGTACACAGAGGAAAGACACACTGAAAGGCTGTTAATGTGTTGGGTTTCAGGTCGTTTACCTTCTCTAAAGGAACTATAAAGTAGGGGAAGCCAGTCTGTGTGAAGATGTTTTTCAGCTGAGATATGGAAGCCTGCCGCTCATCTTCACTTCGCCCACAAGCTCCGCCATCTAACAAATAACATCATCAAATCCTTTTTAAAATGCCAACTACAAGCTCAAAATACAAAAACAATGTCCTTTATGTCGAACTAAAAGAAATTTACCATCAATGTATAGGATTCCAGGCATAAACCTTAGTTTTTTGGGAGCATCTCGACTCAGCCCCTAAAAATCAAAAGCATAGTCACATTTACTTACAGAACTTTATGCAGCACATTAATTAAAGTAGAAAATAACAATGAAAGAAATTACACTTCAGCTGTAAATGCCTGTTTACATCCAGAATGACTGCAAAGACACACAGCTATATTGTCAATATCAATGCATACACTGTAAAAAGCGATAAATTGACTATTTAAAAAACAAAGTTAAAAAACATTGCTTTTAAAGAGTTTTAGTTGACTTTACTTTTAGCTTAACTTAAAGGGAATAAATATGCTGTCTTAAAATTAAACAGGTTGGACCCACTTTTGCCTTCAGAACTACCTTAACCCTTTATGGCATAGATTCAACGAGCTATTGGAAATATTTCTCTGAGATTTTGGTCCATATTGGCATGACAGCATCATGCAATTGCTGCAGATTTGTCGGCTGCACATCCATGATGCGAATCTCCCCTTCCACCACATCTCAAAGGTGCTCTATTGGATTGAGAACTGGTGACTGTGGAGGCCAGTTGAGTACCGTAAACTCATTGTCATGTTTCAGAAACCAGTCTGAGATGATTCACGCTTTATTACATGGCATGTTATCCTGCTGGAAGTAGCCATCAGAAGATGAATTCACTGTGCAACAATACTCAGGTAGGCTGCGGTGTTGACACGAAGCTCAATGGTATTAATGGGCCCAAAGTGTGACAAAAATATATCCCCCACACCATTACACCACCACCAGCAGCCTGAACTGTTGATACAAGGCAGGATGGATCCATGCTTTCATGTTGTTGATGGCAAATTCTGACCATATCCGAATGTCTCAGCAGAAATAGAGACTTATCAGACCAGGCAACGTTTTTTCAATCTTCTTTTGTCCAATTTTGGTGAGCCTGTGTGAATTGTAGCTGACAGGAGTGGCACTCTGTGTGGTCTTCTGCTGCTGTAGCCCATCCACCGCAAGGTTGGACGTGTTGTGCATTCAGAGATGCTCTTCTGCATATCTTGGTTGTATTGAGTAATTACTTGATTTACTGATGCTTTTCTATCAGCTTTAACCAGTCTGGCCATTCTTCTCTGACATCAACAAGGCATTTGTGACCACAGAACTGCCATTTACTGGATATTTTCTCTTTCTCGGACCATTCTCTATAAACCCTATAGATGGTTGTATGTGAAAATCCCTGTAGATCAGCAGTTTCTAAAATACTCAGACCAGCCCGTCTGGCACCAACAACGATGTCACGTTTAAAGTCATTTAAATCACCTTTCTTCCCCATTCTGATGCTCGATTTGAACTGCAGCAGATCGTCTTGACCATGTCTACATGCCTAAATTCATTGAGTTGCTGCCATGTGATTGGCTGATTGGACAGGTATACCTAATAAAGTGGTTAAGATAAGTCAGCTTAACGGTTCCAAGTTACAATGGGTTTATTGACTTTTTAAGTCTAACTAATCGCTTTTGTTTTTACAGTGTAATTAAAATTATGGTTGTTTGTAATTAAAATTACACTGTAAAAACAAAAGTGAAAGAAAAAAAAACTCAGTTTTGCCATCTGCTATTTTAAATGTTCAAATTTTAAGTCAGGCAAATTTGGATTGGCTATGAACAATTTTATTGATAAACTGCTAGGGGGAAAAATAAGAAACTGCTGCTCTGTGCATTTATTATCCTAGTTGCAGTATGGACAAAGTTACTGTCATTCTTCAATAGTTCGATTCACATTTTGTATCACAAAAACAATATTACTGAATATACTGCAATATTGTTTAGGATATTACTGAATATACTGCAGTGCTTCTGAATGTTTGATTTAGATTGGCTGATGAACATTCAGAGGTTTGCATTGACATTTAGAAAAACATAAAAAATTTGGTTCTTAGCAAGGCAAGCTGATCTGGTGGATGGTCATTTTTTAAAATTATTGGCAGGAGCTTTGATTCAACGCTATTTTGATCATGCTACTTCATTTTGGTATAGTATTTGCTCACTGAGTATGAAGGAAAAAATTCAAAAGGCACAAAATAAATAGGAACAAATATTTTGAAAAAAATCAACCAAAAGCACATTTGCACAAAGAGCTTTTTAAAGAATTAGGTATGTTAACTGTTAATAAAAGAATGTGTTTTTTTTTAACTTGGGAATGGTACGTAAAATGTTTAATGATGTGGTTCTAGTTATTTGTGAACTATTTTCAAATGGTGAGGCAACAGCATTCATATAGTACTAGGGGTTGGGATTTTAATATTTGTTTATTCAAATTCAGAAGTGTAGTGGGGAAAAATATGTTTTTATACACCAGTGCAAACATGTGGAACAAATGACCAAAATCGATCAAGGAAATAAAACACTTACGGAGGTTCAAAAAAGCTATCAAAAGATGGTTGTTTGAGTATGATAGTTAGTTTGCATGGTAGATGATAATGTTTTGATTTTTTTATAGTATGTATTATGAATCATTTTGTTCCTGTTTTAAAATGTGGAGGTACTGTTTGTTTTATGCATTAACAGTACTTTGCAGCAATAATTTGTTTTTTAACTGCGAGGCAGCAAGCCCAGGGCTTTATTGGGTTTTTATCCTTGATGGTTTTATTTCAAAATGTTTCACTTGTATCTTGTACAGTTTGTTTAAAATCTTTCAAATAAAATTCAATTCATTTTAATTTAAAGTGTGCAGCTAAAGTCCTTTCAGACAGAATTTAACCATATTACAGTTCCATAATAAATTATTCCAGTTACAGTATTAAAGTCCATACAGCCTACAATAGCAACATAATAAAAAAACACTGACTAAGCAAATGTAACAAACAATAGGATACAAAATGATTAACTATCTCTATGCAAACAAGTATAGTACAGACACTCACAAAGAAACATGCACATGTGCAGAAACTAGTTTTTGTCCTGTTTCACCACTAATAGAAGGCAGTTTACCTAAAAAATTCTATTGATTTACTCACCTTTACTAACTGGAAACAAACCTGTTTGTGTTTGTTTTTTCTACTATAGAGTAGTCAATGGTTACGAATTTCTAACAATCTTCAAAATATCTTTTTTTTTGTGTTCAACAGAAAAAAAATACACAGGTAAACATACAGGATGGTCATTTTAATGCCACTTTATTTGCAGCATTGTGCTCTTTTCTCAGCTTTTCAAGTTGTTATAAGTGATTTTGTCTTTTTTTTTATTAGTTCAGTTTCATAATGTATATGTCTAAATTTCATCTCTGTTATCACAAAACAAAATGTTATAAGGTGTGCCGTTATTTTCAGGAAAAAGCAGAGCAAAATGCCTTGAAATATAAAATCTAAACAGTGTCTTTCATGGCATGGTCGCATCACCACCTCAGGTAAGTATTGTTTTTTATAGCTCAATGGCCAGTTGTCATTTATTCCTGATGTAAAACATGGTGTTTACCTCTTGAACTTGTGAAAGCATTGTGCAAGAGGCTGCACCTCCAGAAACAGCAAGAAGAACCTAAGAGAAACAGTCAGATAATTGATATAATTTCAATTAAAAAGGTTAGTAGAGGAGTCCATCTGCATTAAATATAATAATAAAATAAAAAATTACAAGAAGATAAATACAATAAAGCAAAGATACATTGTGAGCAAATGAAATAAACATTGATAACAGTCATCAGAATTAGAAATCGAACAATTAAAGGTAAAAAAACAGTCTTCATCTTTTACAATCAATATTTAATAGAGCAATTGTTATAATTTCTTGTCCCCAGATCATTTGAATTTGCTTCAATTATTTAAAAACACAAGCAAATTATAAACGATATGATATATTGCGCAGCCCTAATATGTATGACACTTTTATTCATTCATTCATTCATTCATTCATTCATTTTCTTTTCGGCTTAGTCCCTTTATTAATCTGGGGTCGCCACAGCGGAATGAACTGCCAACTTATCCAGCATCTATCTTACGCAGCGGATGCCCTTCCAGCTGCAACCCATCTCCGGGAAACATCCATACACTATGGACAATTTAGCATACCCAATTCACCTGTACCGCATGTCTTTGGACTGTGGGGGAAACCGGAGCACCTGGAGGAAACCCACGTGAACACAGGAAGAACATGCAAACTCCACACAGAAACGCCAACTGACCCAGCCGAGGCCGACAGCCGACAGCACTACCTACTGCGCCACTGCGTCGCCCATGACACTTTTATCCATTATTTTTAACAATGCAATGATTTATATTGGTATTTTTTATTTGTATAACTGTGTGATTTGTTCAATTATTGGAATATAACTAATTGAATATCACTATTCCAGTTAGCACACATTTACAAATATCTTTAAAAAATATACTAAATATTACACACATAAACATCTTAACAACATATTCTAGTCTCAGCATTGTATGTGTGCCATCAAGGATGGCTCCAAACAATCCAAATCTGAACAAATATTTAACATTTACCATGACTATGGGGATGTTTATTTAAATTCCTTTAAATCTAAATTCTCAAAAGACATACTATATTTATATTCATAGTTGTTAATGTACCTTCTCCTGGGGGAAGATGACACGATTCTTTCCAAGCATCGCCCGAAATTTGTGTATGAAGTACTCCTTGAAGCAGGACCTATTCAAACGATAAATGCTGATTTTGACAACACTGCACATTTATCACATAATAAAGTATAAGTGACAGATTGATAAAGGAAATAAATGGCTTACCTGCAAAATGCATCACTGACACGAATGATGAGCACAGCAGTTCCCTCCTTACATTTCATACACTTTCTGTTAAGTCTGGGAAAAGAGGTCAAACATAAAACAGTTTGTGTCTAACGGATTGTGCCATTTTGTTAATGAGATACAGAATTCTTTTCAATTAGTGTACATGAATATGGATATACGCCGTACATATAAATATTGTACTAATGAACAACAAGCACATAAAAAAATTACTGGGGACATTCTACCTGAAATGTCCATTTTCATTTACAAAAAAATGTGATAGGGCCTGACCTTTAAGCTTGACGTCCTCAAAAAAAAAAATCATACAAAACATGTATAAAAATCACACAATTCAATGATAGAAGGCAACCTTGATCACTGTCAGCTTCTCCTCCATCAATTGATGTCACTTCCACGCATTTTATGTTAAATTTAATGCAAATGTGACAGAACTGACATTATATATTTGTAGAACTTATTTATAATTTCATGTTTTTATCAACTGATGTAAATGATTACAACTTAAACTTTCTATTTTTGAAGGGTTTATTTTCTAAACAGTTGAAGAGTTTAGATGCAAAAACCTCTAAAAGCCATCTGAAATTTTCTTTCAAAGTTAGCATTTTTCTCTGACTTCTGTGTGTAAGCTCATTAATATTACTTTTATAGTGACAAATAAGTTATTTTTTTGCCTTTAAGGTGAAATAACTGAACATAAACACAGGAAGCTGACAAAAATTGTCATTTTAGAAAAACGTTTCAGACATTTAGAGGTTTTTGCATCTGAACTCTTCAGTTTTAGCATAACTAAACTATTAAAGCTGTCGTTTCGTTCGACTGGGCTGAGGACATAGACCATAACAGGGTTTGTACATTTGTATAGTGTTTTTAATAAAGGAAAAAAAATCTGACAACCAAATGAATGACATGTTCCTTTACAGAACTACTCACAGAAATCAACCATCAGTTCTTTATAGAAATTTTTGGTTTGAAATGCTTTTTATTATCTGTATTTTTGTTTTAATTTTAGAGAGATAATTTACGTTTCTGGTAGAAAATACCACTGATAAAATGTTATGATGTCAAATCGGCACTTCTAAAAAATACGGTTAAATCACCACTATATTGCCCAAAACATTTCTTAAACCTGTCAATGAGCAGTTGTTCAAACTTACCCCGGCACAGGGATCTTCTCCTGGTTACATTCCAGACCATTATAGTCCTCTTCAACTTGACACATGGCAGCTTCCAATTCAAAAACTAACTGAATACAAAACAACACGACGTAATTCAGCTCGTTTAGCGATAAGTCGAATCAGGACATTATTATATAGAATCGTTAAAATAACACATACTGGAATGGGCTTGTTTTCACGTGTGAGCTGTTGGTGATATGTTTTTCTGACTCCTTTTGATGACGCAACGTAGCCACGCCCACACGATTGCGTCGCTTGTTATTAGCCCAGTGTCTGGCATTAAACTGTTTAATTCCGGTGTTATTATGGGTTATATATGTATACATTTTATCATGCAAAAATGGGCTAAAAGAAATCCCGTGCTATTTCACAGAGACGTTAACCATCATGCTGAGCTGTTTCTGCTTTCTCGTGTTGTTGTTGTCACCCCCACCGCCCCCTTTTCCTAACAGTTTCTTTCTACATATTTCTGTATTGACACGAAACTGTTCATCCCTCGCATCACTTTTTAAAGATCGTATAATTTTTTGTTTATGTTTTGTATGCATTTCTATGAACCGACTCGTATCGCAAAAAAAGTTTTATTTTCATTAATATAAATAAAAATAATAAATATCTAAACGTTAAAATTATTTCCTAATCTATAAAAATGTATATTCCTTTTTTCTTATTACCAGTTTTGGTCCTTATTTGTTACATTTTCTACGTTCACTTTGACGCCATCTATCTATGCTCTATGGAATTGTTATGGTTGCAATGTCTGGGAAATGTAGTACGTTTAAACAGTGGCTATACGAAAATGATCGCTGTTAAAACTACAACTCCCATCATTTTTCTCACCTAATCCGATCGAGACCGTTTCGTTAAAGCTACCATGTAATGTTTACTTCTTTGGAACAACGGCGTGTCCTCCTTGGTTAACACTGTTAGAGATTGCAGATGCGGAGTCTAATGTCGAATAAATCATTTTTTCCCGGTGAGACATTCGTTAAAACCACGGAAATCTATTTGCATCGGCGGTATTAGTGGTTCGTCCTGCGGTCCGTGTGCATGATGGCGATGTTCCGCAGTTTTGTGTCCGCTGCTCAGCTCAGGCAGCATCAGCAGCAAAATGGAGCCGCAGCAGCCGCACCTGGGGAAAGCCTGGAGAGCCAGTTTTCCTGTCCCATCTGTCTGGAGGTCTACCACAAACCTGTCAGCATCGCAAGCTGCGCCCATACGTGAGTATGGTGGCCTTTTGCACATTTCCATTGAGTGGCTTTGTTGATTTACAGACAAAACATCAATTCTGAAGTGGTCGCGTTGGCATTGCCATATATGTATATGTATGTATGTATGTATGTATATATGTATGAATATATGTGTGTATGTGTTTACCTTTTACAGTACGTGCGTTTATTGTCAAAATATTTAACAATATAACCCGTTTTTACAGACAATATTGTTATAGGTCGTGCATTACAGTGCACACAATCACAGACACCTCCAATTTGTCTTTAATTTGTTGTTATTAAATTAGAATTTAATACGTTAATGTCACTCATTAAAGACGAAATACTGTTCGCATCCCTTTGTGCTTGCTCGACTCCAACATCATGTTTCTTTGTCAGCTTTGGGACGTGAAAAGGATGCTCAACATTGGCATTGTTTTTAATGTCTTCATGGATTTCATGAGCTTGCAAATTTCTAAACCGTCTCGAGAAAATATAAACACATAACATCCGTAACAGTTGAGGTAATAAGACTTTCACTTCCCATCTGGGTGATGCGCAGCAGAGAACAAAGCAAAGCTGCGAGCGATATTTCATACTGATGGCGGCTTTTTGCTTCATTTAAAGCAGTCCTACATACGATTTGTCTGAACCGAGTGATTATCTACTGATAATTGACGATGTGTGCTTAAATGCTTGTGAGTTTATCTGAGAACACGGGATTGCTACATTAACATAACAGTAGTAATTCATATTGGGTTGATATAGAGATGCTTTTTTTATTTTTGTGGTAACATCATGAGGAGACTGAACAAAGCACGGGTGTTTTGAAGAAGCAGAAATAATCATGCCAGGGAAACTACCTGACATAAATACAGCCCACCCCCACCTCTCCTCAAACCGGAGTTGTGAAATGAATCCCTGAATAGGTTCCTGAAATGATTCATTAAAACATTCAGTGAAAGCGGATTCTGTCATCTGCCTCATTTTGACAGATGTCAAAAAGCGGTGTAGCCTGCATAATTCAATATCTAACACTATAGTGCTGTTGAATTAATACATTTTTTTAATATTCTGATTAGTTGATGAGTGTGATAATGTGTGCAACTGTTTTAGAGACAGTTAAAGTAGTTCCAGACTGAGGTCTTGACTGAATTACAGTCTTCATATCACTTTTTGCTGTTATTTACTTGCAGGTCCTATAATCTATCCATTCATCCATCCATCCATCTATGTTGCGATTAATTGCTGAAGTTTTTATCACGATATACTGTATTATCACAATATTGACCTAAGTTGCAAAAAAGATTGCTTTAAGAGGTATAATAACACAAATGCTTATACTAGAGCACTGATTTATTGTATATACATGTTCAGAGTAAATAAATGTTTTAAATGATTTCAATTGCAAAAGGATGATAAAGTAAACGAGCAATTCTATGCAAATGTCAACCTTGCCATGAAAAAAAATTAAGTTTTCACCAAAATAGCAAAACAGTTTCTGCATTTTTTTGTGTAGGCTTCTATTTTACAGTGCTTTAAAAATACTCAAAAATGTCTCTGTCGGTGCTTTCAAACAAGTATATTTGATTTACCAAAGTCAAACAAGTGGCAATTTCACATCTGTCACATCTATAACGAAGCTTTTTACTCATAAATGCAAAAAATGTCAAATCAAATATAATCAATATTTTATTTTTGTTCTATAGCGAGCTAACTCTAATCCTGATTAGCATCGTTTCTTGTTGTGCAGTTTAATTCACAGAATTTCTACATAGTATGTTGTCTACTGTAAACTTGCAGACTTTTTGTCACATCCATAATGCATGCTTATTTTCCTCATTTAAAATATTTAAAAAACGTTTACATTTTTTTCTGCTCCCACAACTATGTGGCTAGTTGTTTTGAAAAATATAAAGAGATGTTTCAATATAACGTTAACATATATTTCCTCTGTCAATTTATGTTTTGAGATTTTACTGCAAATGTCACATCCATAACGCTGGAATTGCTCAAATACAATTTCTTTTTGTTAGTTATTAACTTAATTTAATAAAATGATTGCAACTTTTGGATTTGGGTGGCGCAGTGGGTAGCGCTGTCGCCTCACAGCAAGAAGGTCGCTGGGTCAGTTGGCATTTCTGTGTGGAGTTTGCATGTTCTCCCCATGTTAGCGTGGGTTTCCTCCAGGTCCTCCAGTTTCCCCCACAGTCGACATGCGGCCTAGGTGAATTGGGTAAGCTAAATTGGCTGTAGTGTATGTGTGTGAATGAGAGTGTATGGGTGTTTCCCAGTGATGGGTTGCAGCTGGAAGGGCATCCGCTAAGTAAAACATGCTGGAAAAGTTGGCGGTTCATTCCTCTGTGGCGACCCCTAAATAATAAAGGAACTAAGCCAAAAAGAAAATGAATGAATAACCTTTTGGATTTTGAGGGTTATTAGGCATTTACTAAGAAGTAAACGTCACCTAACATTAATAAATGCTTTTGTAGCTGTCATTACATTGACTTTGGTTAAATTAACTGCTGTTACTGATAAACAATATGCAAAGTTAATGAACAAAAGGCCTATAATTAGTCACAGGACCTCCAGTGTTTTAGCCCAGATTAACATGTGAAAATCCATCATCTATTGTTGTATCTAGCATCTGGTGCTGTGTTAAACAACCACTGCCAATACAACAATCTGAATTTTCCTAAACAGAACTCTTAAAGTTTATATATTTAATAATTATTCACAGTACTTTGAAGTGACCACGATATCTGTATTGTGTATGTTCATTATCATGGTATATTGAAATGTAAGTCTAATGTCTATATAGGTTTATACTGTAAAAAATGCAGGGTTCCACACAATTCATTCAAGTTGTCCCAAGACAAATCGATTAAGTTAACTTAATTGTTTTTGCAAATTTAAGTAAATTGAACAAAAAAAAAAGCTCAATAACTGTGTTGATTCAGCTCATTTTAAATAAGTAGTTTGAACAACCAGAAAAAATGATTTTTGGAGTGATACTTGCTTTCATTTTCTCTCCCAAACAAACACAAACAGTACAGATACACATTTGTGCAAACACAGACACATACATAAACTCAGGAAGGTGTTGTCAGCAATCCTTTGTCTATTTTATCATTAAAATATTGTAGCAACTTTAAAGTTAAAAGATATTTCTCAATAGCAAGTTCATAATGGTGCTGTTCATGAAGTATATTTCGCAGGAAATATTTCTGATTTCTTGTGAACTAAAATGACTGATTTCTCTGTCTATTTTTTCTTCTTCAAAATTTGCAGCAAAATTTGTGCCATTGTGTGGTTTTGCAATGAAAATATACTCAAAGTTACACATCTTATTCATTATAATTTGAACCAAGATCCATTGGTCTTATTTATAACACTGAGAGATTCAAAGAGAGAAACGTAAGTGTTTACATATTATACCTATAAAGTCTACTGTATCATATTTGATATATTAAGGACTGTAAATGATCAAAATGAATAAAACCTTGTTAAAATTTTGCATTACTAAAAACCATGCTGAATATGTTTATCAAATATGATGCATTTCTTTGTTCAATCAATCAGTATTTCCATAGGTCTACTGCACTGCACTGCACTGTTTTGCTCAGCATAAAATTGCTGTGCTTTCAACATAAAACTATGAATTTTAATGCCATCTCTCAAAAGACAGCTAATGGAGATAATAAGAGTATAGAGTATAGCTGCATGATATTGCAAGAAAATTAAATTGCAATGCTTTATCTGCGATATATGTTGTGATATGAATCTAATTTCACAAGATGACTTCAGTAGATCATTTTGAAAATAATTCATAATTTTACATTGATTAAGATGACTTTGTAGGATGAAACAGACAGTGTTTTATAGTTTTTTGTTAAGTCTAACAGTATTTGGGTACAGAAATTCAAAAATCAAATGTAAAGAATGAACACCATTTTTTATTGCATAAACAGCAAGCAGAATTAAGCTTAGTTAAAACTACAAATGTTTTATAATTTATCATACACAAATGTCTTTAATGCACTTAAAATCGTAGTCATAGGCTTAAAAATAAAGCAAATGAAAAACTTTCGCTTCATTAAGGTTAAATATGTCACAATGACTGCACAAAGTGGTTCCTGGTCAAAATAAAAAAGATGAACATACTATAACAGAACTGTTATTACAGATGTTGCGATGGGATTATTGTGGATTTGCACATTGCAATATCAATACTGAAACAATATATTGTGCGGTCCTAATTTAGAGCAATGGATTATATTCATTCCGCTTGTTTTACACTCTCAGAAATCGAGCTGTCACTGTATGTTCACATCTATCTGCATACCTCTGATTATTAATAGCAACCTGTACATCTATTCATCTATTGTTAATCTCTGTTCATAGCTAATACAACCTATATATATTGTTCATAGTACATCCATCTGTAAATATTACCCACAGTTTTTCTATAATTGCACTTTATAACTTATACCTATATCCTGCTGCTATTGCACTCCTGGTTAGACCTAAACTGCATTCCGTTACCCTGTACTTGTGCATGTGTAATGACAATAAATTTGAATCTAATCTAATATTTATATATTACGTATTTTAAATTATATGCTTTCTCTCAGAAATATATGTACACGAGTTGTCACTGGGGTGGTACCTTTTCAAAAGGCACAAATTTGTACCTAAAAAGTCCAAATTAATACCTCAGGGGTACATATTTTTACCTAACAAGTACAAAAGGGTTCCTCTTAAATTTTTAGGTACTAATATATACTTTTGAGGTGTCAATATTGACCCTTTAAGTACAAATTTGTACCATTTGAAGAGGTACCACCCCAGTGACAGCTCGCGTACCTTTATTTCTGAGAGTGTAGTGCAAGTTTTTGGTGTACTTTTATTTTGTAAAGAGTCAGTTTGGCTAAACATGGATACTTTTTCACCAGGATGTCTGAATAAAGCATGACTGGGAGGTGAATGGTAATCACCGACTCGTTGATGCTGAAACACCCAGGGACTGCCCTTGCCCTTTTACTGCCCTTTCAGGAAAAAAATGAATTTTTGATGAGGGAAACACTGTAACCTTCTCACAGCTGCTGTAAACCTGAGGGATTGTTTTTTGTCTTGATAACTGATTCTTAAATTGGGAAAGCCTGATATATAAAATTATTGTGAGTTAATGCAGATATGTGTATTGACAATTATTATTACTATAATAATATTACTCAGTATTTTTGTTTTTTTCTTTAATTAATCCCAAAAATTATGTATTTATGCTGGTACCTTTACATGGCTAGCGCTGACATGCACCTCTCAAAAAATTGAACTATATGTCGCAACGAAACTTAGTGCAAGCTGACCAGCCAGGCTTGGTAGCGGTGACAAATGTGGGTGGTGCTGAGAGCTGCGAGCCCGATGGAGCGAGTGTTTACAAGTGTCGAGTCCTGTGAAGGAGCTCCAGATGGGAACTTTTGTTTTGTGTTTGCCTTATGATTTAAGTTGTGGCACGTCCGCCACTTCCCGCCTCTGAATGAGTGAGTTTTAGCTACTTACATTAAGGTAGCGTTCAGGAAAAATAAAACACCTGCGAAGAAACTCGAGAGAGAGGAATATAAAAACCCACCGCCAGCTAATGTTTCGGAAGTGTTATTGCAGAGGGACACAAACAGCACTCAGAAGTATGAATGCACGACTACACGCAAGGCATGGGTCATGGCGATTACTCAATGCAGAAGTATAAATCAGCCTTAATAGGTATATAAATATAACGCTTAAACAACCAGAAGGTGGCAGCGAGTATTTGCTTTCATTTACTGATTTAATTCAGCGATTATGGCTGTGCAATATATTGTTTCAGCATCGATATCACAATGTGTGCAACCGCAAAAGTAACATCGCAGGATATGCAATGTTAACTTGAGATTATAGTTGATTACAATAAGTGCAGAGTTTGAATAATAATGGAGTAAAGTTTATCATCTGCATTTTTTAAGGGATAGTTCACCCAAAATTTACTTTACTTACTATAACTTTATTTTCATGTCACCCTTTACTTGTTTCAAATGATTATGAGCTTTTTTTATGTTGAACACAAAAAGAAGCTATTTTTAATAACTCATAAACAATTGAAACAGGTGAAGGTTGAGTAAATAGTGATTAAATTTTCATTTTTGTGTGAACTATCCCTTAAAGACCTGTGACTGTGTGAACATTTTTAACATTTCACAGTTTAAAACATCCGGCCACCAGAAATGATAACGCTTGTAACTTTAATAAAGATTACATTATATACAATAAAGACTATGCATTGTTGAGTATTCAATATCTGTACCTGAATACTGTTAGACTCCAGAAAACTATTTTATTATATATAGATTTTATTAATTCAGTCATTTTCTTTACGGCTTTATTAATATGGAGTCGCCACAGCGGAATGAACCCTCAACTTATCCTTCACATGTTTTTACCCAGCGGATGCCCTTCCAGCTGCAACCCAGTACTGGGTAACACCTATACACTATGGACAATTTAGCCTACCTAATTCACCTATAGCGCATGTCTTTTGGACTGAGGGGGAAACTGTAGGACACTCACGTGAACACGAGGAGAACATGCAAACTCCACACAGAAATGCCAATTGATCCAGCCAAGGCTCGAACCAGCGACCTACTTGCTGTGAGGTGATCTTGCTACCAATTGCGCCACCGTGACACCCTACATTTATTTTTGCTATATTGTATTTATCCATGCTTGTAAGGTATTTGTTAAATATTATTCAAGATTCACTCCCCTACAAAATCACCCTAATACATCTAAAATGAAGAATTCTTTCCAAATAAAGCCAAATTCACATCACAATGTATATTGCAGAAATACAAAATATCACAATGTCAGATTTTTCCAATATTGTGCAGACCTTTTAGCAATTAAGTAAAACATTCAAACAATTCCTTCAAAGAGCCTGATTCATTTAGAACCATAAAAGTAAATGTGTTATACGGAATGCTCGTTGGCTTAAATGACTTGATCAGAAATGAAACAACACAATAGATAGATAAAAATGAAATACAAAAGATAAAGCTACTTCAGGATGAAGTCTAAACCCAGTTATTAATTATGGCATGAATAATACAGATTTAGCTAATTTTAGGTTTTAGTCTTCATCATCTAGTAATGTGAGATACAAATTTTAAAGGCTTGGTTTTATGGTCAAACCACTGTGGTAGTTTTTGTGCGTGCGTGCGTGTGTGCGTGCACGCACGGGGAAAAATAAATGCAATACAATTATTATTGAAAAAACTAACAGATTCTTCAGAAGCCTGATATATATTTGATACATTTCAATATAATTTGTCATAAAAATGAAATATAGGATAATCAAGTAGACCTAAAAGCCTGATTTAGCATGTGATCTGCCACTCAAATACTTTTTACATATTTTACCCCAATCAATTAACTAAGTATAATCAAGTAACTTCAGCTCAATATTCTGTATCGTAGAGCTTCTTACTGTTAAAATGCAGTTAGTGATAGTTTAAAAAAGGAACTGAAAAGATATTCCAACTCCAACTTTTATTCAAATTTATATATAAATATTTAGAAATTAAACACTAATTTTAAGTAGTGAGTTATGGCGTTGGTTATCTCCTGGTGCATTTGTGATGTTTTTTTCATATGGTGTAACGGCTGCAAACAACTCTGAAATTGTACTTTGTTGTTGCTTGCTACTAGATTGAGTGTCACGGTCAATACTTTTAGTTGACTTTTTAGCAAGACACTCCTCATATAGCCACCTGTGGTACTTTTTAGGTGCTAATTGTTGTATTTCCTCAAGCATTGGAAACAGTTCTGCGACAGCCCTTACAAATGAGCTGTTTTTGTTCGGTGTCTGTGACTTTGAAAATAAAATATTGCCATATTACCAACATGCTGTTTTTCTTTGAAATTAATTCATCTGTTAATGCTTCTGAAGCGGCAGATGCCATCATCCCACTTGTCCGCGGTTTCCTGTTTGCTTGTTTTATTGTCATTTGCTCTGGGTGGGCAAAATTACATTATGTATATTTCATATCGCAGCCTCTTGCGATTGGCTAATCGCAACGTTTCAAATCGCGATTGTGGCTCGATTTAATTGCACAACCCTACAAGTAACCCAACGCAGTAAGTGTGTATGTTAAAATATTGTAGACAGCGTAAAATTATACTTCATGTAAAAAAAAAAAAATCAAACAATCTGAATGCAGAGGATTTTAGAATTACACATAAAATAAATTCACAAATTTAGGCATCAAATATAGTACATAGGACTAAAAAAAGAATAGTGTCAGGTGAACTTGTTCATAGGATTTTTTGTGGTTTATTATCTAGCTGCCACCTCACAGCAAGAAGGTCACCGGTTCAAGTCCTGGCTGGGCATTAATATGCCATTTTTATGTGGAGTATGCATGTTCTCACCATGTTTGTATGGGTTTCCTCCAGTTTCCCCCACAGGCATGCAGTATAGCTAAATTGGATTAACTAAAATTAGCCATAGTGTAAATGAGAGAGTGTATGGGTGTTTCCCATGTGCCACAGGTGTCGGATAGTCTGAATTGTCATTTCACAAAGGAAAATCAAAACTACACTCATGCAAACCTTAAACAAAGCAGAATTTATGTACCATTTCACTGTAGGTCTCAGTGTTTCCTCTAGGATTTTTTCCAGCTGTGGTGGCAGGCCTTTTACACCAATCTACTAACTACCTATGGTGTTATTTCAATGACAAATGTTGTGAGCCCAGTATTACAAGTCAAGTTCGCCAATGTAATATGAGCATGAGAATCTCTTTGCTTGCGTGCCGATTTCCTTTGTTCGTGCACAAAACTTCTTGCAAGCCCTCAAATATATGCTGCTCAAGTGCAGATTTTCTTATGCGCTCTCAAATAAACGCTGCTGAAGTGCAGTTTAGTGCATTTATGTAACAAGTATGTCTCCAACAGTTATTAGATTTGCTAGGAATATTTATTAATGTCTCCAATAGACCTACAGACCTGAATGCGTTCTGAAGTCAAGAAATGGCTATAAACTCCAGAAAGAAAAAGTCATTGAATGCAGATCCATATTATCAATAAAGTATAATTATGTGTTCATCTTAACTGAAAGCTACGTGGTGTTTGCTAGCCTTATGCATCACGCACCTGTCAGTCAGTCAGCATGTCACCTTAAAGGGGTAAACAAAAAACGTACAGCACTACTACGGTTACAGAAAAGTTCACTAAGTTATAATTCACTTACCTTTTAATACGTTTTGGTTTGATTATAACCCGCTATTAAAAAAAAACAACAACGACTGAATGTTTTGAATGAGAAGCTGTAATGTAGCCATGGCGGGATGAGTTTTGGTGTGGCGCCCCGCTATGGAAGAATAAATGTAGCGGAAACTATGGTTCTTATTCACCACAGAGGGATCACTTAAATGTCAGCAAATATGTATGATGATCCATATTGTTTGCAAATATTTAAGAAATGCTATTTAAAATGGCAGCAGGCTTCTTTGTGTACCTTCTTGACTTTGTTTGCTTAGTTTCATTTCTTCAGTTTTTTAGTCATAGCTGAATCGCTAATCAGAGCAATCTATTTCACTGATGGCAAATGCTGATTTTACATGCTGAATTGGGCAAACTCCCTCTGATGTAAGCCCAACAAAAGGTGATGTGTGAAACACACCAAACACACCTGGCTTTAAAAATACATGCTTGTGTCGGCGCAATAGCCTAGTGGTTAGCGCGTCGACATATGGTGCAGTAGCACGTCAGGGCGTCACGAGTTCGAATCCCGGCTCGAGGACATTTCCCTACCCTACCTCCCTCTCTCTCTCCAACTTCGCTTCCTGTCCTAAAATACTGTCCTATCTAATAAAGGCAAAATAGCCAAAAAATAAATGCTTGTACCTAAAGACTCCATATTGGTCTCTTAACGGTCCCGCGAAGTGTTTTGAAATGTGCGTTTTTTGTATTCAATGTTTGACTTAATGTCTGGAAATAGAGTAGCTCCTCTCCTTTAAAAAACAGCTCTGCCAGTGAGAGTGATTGCGCTCAAGCGCATCAAAGCAAAAGCTTCTTGAAGGGGGCGGGGCATGTCAGATACTAGAGAGCATTTGATTGGTCAACATTTGATGAGAAGTATGAGGTGACGTCAAAAAAGTGTTGACCCAGTTAGGCAGAAGTGACGAACTGCAAGATTTGCATGTTCATATCAGTTTTATATTTCCTAAATGTAAATTATGTCATTGTTTTGGAGCAGGCGACGCAGTGGCGCAGTAGGTAGTACTGTCGCCTCACAGCAAGAAGATGGCTGGTTCGAGCCTCAGCTGGGTCAGTGGCGTTTCTGTGTAGAGTTTGCATGTCCTTCCTGCATTCGCATATGTTTCCTCCGGGTGCTCCGGTTTCCCCCACAGTCCAAAGACATGTGGTACAGGTGAATTGGGTAAGCTAAATTGTCCGTAGTGTATGAGTGTGAATGGGTGTGTATGGATATTTCCCAGAGATGGGTTGCAGCTGGAAGGGCATCCGCTACGTAGAACATGTGCTGGATAAGTTGGCGGTTCATTCCGGAGCATACGCGTGCGTTTGACGCAGAAGTAAATACGCCTTAAAACATGGAGTAGTTTGTGGTTCGTGCCGCTGTGACGACCTCCAAAATAGAGACTTGGCCGAAGGAAAATTAATGAATGAGCTATATATGTACCTTTAAGGCATCAATATGGACGGTAGGTTACTTTTAAAGAGGTAACTCCCCAATGACACCTTGTGTACTTTTATTTCTGAGCATGTACACCACCTAATCATTTAAGTAGTAGGAAATTTGAGTTCTAGTGAGGTTTTTTTTTTTTCAGCACAAAAAATGGAAATAGTCTCTGAAGCACCTGCACTTGCCTGATGACAATATGAGCCACACAGAATCCACTTTTCTACATCCTCATTTTCTGATGCATCTCCATGCTCCACCTGCCGAATACAGATTAGATGGGTTTTATAAGTAGGCCAAAGCTGCCCTAATCCGTATCTCACAATGCTAACGCCACCATATTGCCCTGCCAAAGATATAGGTGAGATTGTAACACATTGATTAAACCCTAGTTGACCACCTTCATGAATAATGTGGGCTGGAGTTCTCTGATGCTCTCTTTGCTGCCCACACTCATATATCACATTCACATAACAGATTCATGCAATGTGCAATGCTGTGGCTCATCTCAAGAGTAGGAGGCATATGCCTAAGGATTTAACTGCTTTCAAGCCATTTTTGTTTACCTTTTCAGAATTGATTTGGTCTTTTTTTTGTTTAGTTTAAAGTTGATACAAGGATGAATAAACGGCAACTGACTGTTTTGAGTGAACGATCTCTGTTCGTCTAGTACTCATAACTGATTTGCTGAAATAATTAATGAGTGTGTTTTATCTTCTGCTTTTGATTTATGGTCCACAGACATTTCCTCTCACACACGCTCCGTCATTCACACCTGCTGCGGCTCAGCGTGGTTTGGCCTCAGGTCACAATGAAACACTATCAGAATGAAAGATGTTTCAGCTGAATTTGAAGCATGTGTCAGCCAGTTATTATGTTATGTTGATATCTTAACCGTGCAATGGTTTATACAGTGCTTTGCACAGGATTTTGCGAGACTGTGGTATTTTTTTGCCACTCTCATGTGATTCTTACATCATTCTCATTCAACTACTTCCTTTTGTAGTAAATGTTGCTAATGTTAAACCTGAAAACATGTGTAAATACTCCATATAATGACGTTTTGACACAAAGCTCACTCCATAGCTTCAGTCAAGTGTTTGAATTAAGTCCTTCTGAGAAATTATGTGTCTTCTTACACACAATAAAGCATGTAAAATTTTCATAATAACATTATAATAAGCAGTGAATCATTATATACATTATTATCAAAATAAATACAAGGACAGATAAACCATATGTTGTCATGGTCATGTGTTTATTATTCCTATTGAATCAAATGAAAGCAGTTTAATCCTTTGTTTATCCTACGCTATAAAGATTTCTCATGGGCTGCACCTCAATTCACATTATACTTATACTATGCCCTAAAAGTATGCACGTTTTTTGTAAAGAAAAAGTATATACTTTTCAGTGTGTTACAGAAGATTATGCAAGCTTTGGGACATACTACAGATCGTTATGTTGATTAGTTATGTCCTCTGTCAATCATCACAACACATCATTCACATTTCTTTCATATTTAATTTCCTACCTTATTGGAGAAGCAGCAGCATGATAATCTGCCATTCAAGAAACTTTCATGCAGAGAAATCTTCTCAGGTCTTTGGGTAATTTTGCATTCAGAAATTAATGTCCACACATATCTTGATATAAGTTCACATTGTTGTTACAGATAATTTTTTACACTAAAATTTGGTACACTAAAAACGCAGTGTTCCAGTTGGTTAGATATTAATTAACAGTCATTCAAACAATTTTACCGAAGCCTTTCTACTTGACGGTTGGTCTCAGGTGTCCGCCATGTTTGTAGTTTGTTTACACTTTTCACCCACATTTGTAGTTCTAATCAATTTCCCGACCAACGTGCATGCATTGTGGGCAATATCTGTGGTTAGAGTATAGACGCTTCTACACTTTGAATTTTTACCAGAAATAATAAACCATCCGGGAACTTTTGACATATTCTTTTCAACATACAGTACTATGTTTTGGGACACACTAATTCTATTTTCGAATACTATTTAAGATGGATAGTATGCGAATTGGGACACAGCAGTAGACTGATATTTCCCAGGTTTCTTCAGGGCATATGTGGTCATTTTATGTGACTCACAAGAGAGAGCACCCTCTGGCATTCAGTAGGAGATTTACAGCTTATCACCTCCCTGTACTTTCCTCGCATAATGTGCAAGACCATCGCAGCTTTTGCAACAACAGTTTTATGTTGACTTATTGTTTAGTCCTAATATATAGTTTAAACATCCCAATAATTCTAAGACAGCATCTCTGGCTTGACCATTGATGTTTTTGGTAAGGTCTGTTTCTAATGGCAGATGAGTGAATATTTGGAAAAATTGATTAGATCATACATGACTGCTGCATTGGTTGTACTGTTTTTTTTTTCTCCTTATTGTCAGGTCTTCCAAAAACATTGTTTTAAATTTATGGATCATCTTGGTTTCTGTTATGTGCATCAGATGGTTGGTAGAGTTTAGATATCTTAACGTTCCTAGTTCAGTGACACGTTGAAGCGCAGCACACGAAGCTTTCTCTGGAGCTCTTGAATTATTCACCATAGTTAAATGAGATGCCAACACATGAATCCTGTAGTGTTAAGGGTGAAGTTGATTGAGAGGGCCACTTAAGGTGAGGAAAACACAGCAGTGTGGCTGCAACAACCAGCAGCTGAAAAGAGACAACATAGATGTACAGCGGGGAAAATAAGTATTGCACATGTCATGTTTTTTTCCTGGGAATAATATTTCTAAAAGAGCTGTTGACATGGAATTGAACCAGATTTTGGTAAAAACCCAAACAATACACACATAAAAAAGTGTATTAACAATAGAATGACACAAGGAGAAAGTGCTAAACTAGTACTGAAATGTATTTAATACTTTATACAAAAGGCTTGTTTGGTGATGACAGCTAAAAGGCTCCTCTCATATAGAGAATGAAATCACATGAATTGCTCAGGTGTGTGTTTTTCACAGACTTTAACAGTGTATAAAAATCTTGATGGTTCTGTGGGTCTCGTCTATCAAATCTGATCTTTACTTTGTCTTCTACAGCTTGGTTTTCTTTCTCTGAAAGCATTTGAGAGTTTCATTGGCTGTGTTTTAGATCATTGTCATGCTGAAAAGTCCACCCTGGTTTCATCTTCATCATCCCGCTAATGTAGATGTTTGACTGAAGCAGCTAATATAAGCTATATACTTCATTTGTAAATGAATTAGATTTGTTTTCTTCGCATACATGGATTTCTTTGGTTGTTACTTGTTATAAACATCTGTGGAAAATCAAGTCAGCATCACCTTTATAAATGTTTTCTGAGAAAAAATTGTGATGCGTTCAATGCTTATTTTCTCCACGGTATATAGGTTCATATTCTTGTACAGCATGTTCTAGGGAAAATATATTAACTATTTAATCTTTTTTTTTGTCTGAGAAGAACATTGCGTGATACTTTACTTGAAACCCTAAAGGTACAGTAAGTGATTTCTAGATAGCAATGTTGATTATTTAAAAATCCCCAACAGGCTATTAAACATAGGCAACGACAGTGGTAAAGTAATCCATTATGTCCCTGAAAAACACACAATGTTCATCTTCAATGTCTTTTTATCCAATCAATTAATATATTACAAAAGCAAGAAAATTAAGTAGTTACAATGGTTGCTAAAAAAAGAATGAGTAGGTTTTTCTCTTCTCAGGAACCCTTTGAGAGTTATTAAAAGGACTGTGTGGGAGATTTACACTTTCCAGGCTTATAAGGGATGAAAATGATTGTCTCTTTATTAAATCCACTGGTGTAATTCCTAAAGTTCTACTGACCTGCTCAAAACAGGACTCAATCCAGGGGGTGGTACTGGAGGTCCATGCACTAACAAGGACACGTCAAGCTTCAGGTGTCTGTGTACCTCGGATCAGGAATGTGGGGTTTATGTGCACAGCTCTCACTAGCTGAGTTTTATATTTCGCAAAAGTGTAGGCTAAGTCATGTATTTCCAATGAGCCTGGGGTTCATTCAAGTTTACACAATTCAAGTTTATTTGTATAGAACTTTTTATAATAATTATTGTTTCAAAGCAGCTTTACAGAAGGTAAACATTGCATTACAATTAAATAAAGTTAAAGTTAAAAGGCCTTAATATGGCACAGATGAAACAAATTACATAATCTTGACATCATTCCACTGTTCAAGAAGAGCAATAGTGGCCGGCCCTATTCAAAAGAAAAGTCACACTGCTGACAGTTAGCAAATGTATGGTTTCAGTGAGAACAATGGACCGCAGTCGCCTTCATGGGCCACAACAGCAGGAGGTAGACTAGCACAGTTTACTGCAACACAAATACCACTCAATTTATTTTCATTAATTACTTTATTTGACCATAGTTTGACCTAAGGTCAATGTTTCATTCACCGATACCCATATATATGGCAAATGACATGTTTGGTCATGTTCGGATTTTACATATATTAAAATATTGCATAAATATCAGTTTACATATTTTTTCTAATATTGGAATTACAAATATGTACATATATGTTCAAATATATTAGCTATTATTTTATATATGTGTTCATAAATGGCCATATATAAACGCGTGGACACATATGTATGGCAATTTCAAAGAAATGTAAAATTATAGCTACATGTAAACTGCCCTCATTAATTTGGTGTCTGTAAACTTTCAGGGTCACTATAGCAATGTTAGTCACATCTTCATTAAAAAATATATGTCTTTTAAATCTATAAGGTAACGTGTCACAGCATCCGTACACTGCTTCAGTCTTTCGCTTCCACGCTTGTACATAGTAATTTTAACCTCAGATACTGTTTGTTAGCTCCTGTTGGTTGTGCACACAGATCACTCTGCCTATTCATGCCAGAGTCCCACGGAAAAAGTGATTGACAGGTGGTAATTTGTGTGTAACTTTATTTATTTTTGATTTGGTTATGGGTAAAACAAAGGCCGTGTGGGTCAGGAAGACGAAACGGTAGGCTACAATAATTAATTCACTATTAATTAATTAATTATTTATAAATAATTATTTCTCCGCTGCCTATGACGACGATGCCATCATCTATCGTCTATCGTACGATGCCGAATTGGTCGCCATTGCCCAACCCTATTATGGGTGTGTTTTGAGCATTAGTGCAATAAACCAATCAGAGTCTCATCTCACATTCCCTTTAAAAGTCAGTTGCGTCACGCCATGATGAATTTGCTTTTTACATGGCAGACTTTGTAAGTGGAAAAACTGAAGGCTTTACTAGTAAGAAAACTTAAACAGACCATCTGTTGTGCAGTGATAAAGAATGAGCCTCCTACTTTCTCTTTATTTTACTTTTACACTTTACTCCTTTACTTTCGTGGATAAGGAAACGGTGTGTACGCACTCCACTGAACACATCCATCAGCCTACATATTTCATTTCATTTGTTAAGTGCAAAGATTTGTTCAGAACTATGTCTAAATTACAGAGAAAGAATAAATGAACAATAATAACAAAGTGTGGTTAAAAAAAACGGAGTTATATCCAAACACAAGTCCTATTCTTATGTCCCATATGATTACACGTATGTCTCCAAAACCCGACAGGTGGCCAAGTTTTCAATAGTTTTTATTAAAACAAATATAAATATGCTTGTTAATAAATAATACTGCTAATAAAAATAGTAACATTATACAAATGCAAATTGTCATGAATAAACTGTAGAAAGCACCCCGAGATGAAGAAGGCATGGAGGCAGTGGTTTTTATATATATATATATGTAGAAAATAATAATTTTTGTAACATTTTAATCTTTTAATTTTTTAACATGTAAAGATATTTGTGTATTGCTGTACATCCTGTGTGTATTAAGCAATGTGTAAACGTTTTGGACCTGCATAGGCGCATTTCAGTTGGTCAATGGCGCTGTCTATTTCAGTTCCTCAAAATAGCAACTCGCCCACAATGCACCTTAACACACCTCCTTTATAGACCAGAACACCCATGAATCCACAAAGTGGTGCAAATGGATTTGCTATTTAAACAACGTGGTGCAAAACGTCTAAATTAGGGTTGCGCTGGTCTGAAAATCGCAACAAATCCAAACAGGTCTTGCGCCTTATTGCATTGGCTGTATGATAGAGCCCTTACAAAGGGTTTCCGTACAGTTGTGTGGTAACACTGTGTGAATATAACCAGCTTCTAATGGTAAAAAGGTATTAATTATTTTTCACTTTATTGAAAACATAAACACTTTGATTGATATGTTCTCTTTGTACATATCATCAGAGTGGGGAAGTTCCACCCGTTAGTGACGATCTATCCCTCATTAGCATTAGCATATTACCTAAGTCTTAATTTTTGAATCTGCCACTATACTGACACACAGGCCTTTTTAGGTATTTAGTTTTTAACCCACTCACAGATATGCAATCTGTGAACTGTGATTTAGTTCTTGCATGAGGATGGCCTCTGTGGGGAAAAGGCTAGTCAAATTATTGTCTGTTATTTCAGACCATCAGATTTCCTGCTCAAGCCCTGTCTGGAACATTCTGTCTGATTAGGATTCTTTTTTTCTGATATTTACAAAGCTATGGAAAGGGCTGTGTTCACAATGGGTGTATATGCGCAGCCAAAATGCTCGGCTTTAAACAGTGAAATACGGGGATTGTGGGGAAAAAGGTGGCAGATGGGAAGAAGAGGCCTAATCAGCCTGAAGCCCAACTTGCCCACCAGCACCTGCTTTCATTTGCTCTCATTATGTCTGCAATGCTCAACAGCAGCACATGGGGAGTATAAGGGAGTCAGCAGCACCACAAACAAGGTCAACTCTTTTGGCCAGTCAGATATTCCCATTTACAAAGAAGTGGTGGTAATGGGATTATTTTTTCCAACCAAAAAGATGTCAGTTTTGGTCAATCAATAGGGATATTTCAGTTGGTTGTTTCACAGGGAGTAATGCAAGTGCGTCAAGTCTTTGTTCATAATTGGTAACTTTACATAATATACAGCTATTTTCACATGACGTCATTGATGACGCGCAAAATTCAGATGGAGGGCAGGAAGTGATTCTTCCACATAGGGATCGCTATCAGAACATCCAATTGTTTCTGTTTTTATGTTGTTTATAATTGTTTAAATCAACCAAAATAAGAAATACAGAACAGCTTTTATACACTTTCAAAAGTTTTGTCTGAAACCGTCTGAAAAATCAAGTAAAGGTGGCTTGTAATGAACATTTATTTAATACATCCATGTGTACAAACTTTTTTGAATGCGATAATTTGTTTGACAACACCAATAAATATATATTATATACAGGCCTATGTATATAAATATGTTGATGTGTTATATAAAAATCAGATGAAAACACCACTACACTTATACAAAATCCAGGAGAATATAATAATGTTCCCTGCCATGTAATCGCTGCAATACAATCTCCGTCTTATTTTGCAATAGTCTTTGGCGTTTTGGCAGAATAAAGAGATGTGCAGCAGCGGTGAATGTTTGTTGATGGTTCATCAACTGAACAAAAAAGAAATGTCCTTGTGAGCAAAACTAGAAGGTTATTATTGTGGAGCACTTTTATATTAAAAAAAAAAAAATATATATATATATATATATCTATATATATATATATATATATATATATATATATATATAAATATATAAAATATAGACTATGCGCCCATGCTTTTGTATGCTTTCATCTGTTATTTTGTGATGTCTTGAAGATATCCGCATGGGGGGAAAACTATAGTAACTTATAATAAAGTATATAATGTGTAAAACTGTTTGTTAATAAATGCTGCAGAATATTGAAGCATAGTAAACTGATAAACTGTTACTGTGATGCATTGTAATGGTGTATAATATAGTGTAGAAACCTAAAGCCTATTGAATAATTTATTACTACAGTTGTGTTTTACTACAGCAACAATAAAATTACTACGACAGTTTAAGTCAAGTAATTACCTATAGTATGCTTCCAAAGAAGTAATTTTCATGTAACGTAATAGCTTATACAGTATGTGCTGCCTCGATTACAGGACAATAGATTTTAGTTCAGTAGAAAACTTGGCCCTCTTCATGACATATGGATCATATGCAACATATGTGATTATTTTCTATTTATATCTCCTTTGAAATACGGTATAAATCACAAAAATACAGACTTTCTTCTATGTCTCCCTTTCAGATTTTTACCTCCTGCCCTCCAACTGAATTCCGCACGTCACCAGAACCATGTGATTGAAAACAACCTATAGACAATTTTAATAGACCACGGGAAATGTATCTGTTTGTATTAGGGTTGTCGCGATTAGGTATGGGACCATAACTGTTTTCAAGGTTTACCTCAGTTTGAAAAAGTTAAGGTTTTATAACTGCCAAAATCTTCCACACCATTCCTAAGGTATGTGTACGATGTGTACGACAAAGAAATCTGTGTTTTTCAAACAAATGAAGACAGCAGAAGTCAATGATAGATTTGAGTTATTTAGCCTGACATGTTTACTGCTCTAAAATATTTTATATGTTTCTCAAAATAAAATATATTGTGTTCAAAAGGGAAAAAAGTTGTTGTTTTTTATCCACACATTTAAAAAGAATATATTTTAGAGCAGTGATCACACTTTGAAACCGTGATATTTTTATCCAAGGTTATCATACCGTCAGAAACTAATACCGACCCATGCCTAGTCGCGATACCAATAGTTCATCTTACGATACTATACCAACTGAAGTATCACGATACCAAATGGTATTGCGATACTGTAATTTATTACTCAAATTATAAAGAAAACAGTCAGAAATACTATATTTTACGTTATAATAGGTCTACTTGAAATTAATTAATAATTCCCTTATTATTGAAAAAAGTATTATTTGCACGTCACTTCACCTAAAATTTATTCATTCTTTTTGTTTATTTTGTAGATAACAAAAAATACAAAAAAATAAAGATACAAGTTATACCAAAACGAAATTCGTTACAAAAAGAGCATTTTTTCCAACAAAATTAGGTTAGTGGTCAAAAATTGTTTCATTGTTTCCTGTTGCTATTTTGGGTTTTTCATCTATTGTTTTTTTTTTTTTATTAGTCTCATGAGGTAACAATCCAAAGTAATTCAAAGTTTTGTTCTTTTTAAGAGATTGGCCTGGTTGTTTAAGCTACTAAATTATATTGAGATAAACAGAAATGAACCGATTCAAGTGTGCGTTTGAAATGTCAGAAAACATCAGGGGCCTCATGTATCAACGCTGCATACGGATTATGCATATGCATATTGGATTTACTAACGATGAAATTAACGTGAGAATGTGCGTTAGTCCAGGCCAACTACACTGCGTACACACATTTACAGTTTTGTCCGTTTGCAATGTTTTGGTATGAATTCAATGCTAATCTTTGTACATGAGGCCTCGGAAGTCTTGCGATCTTAAACGTGAGCATTTTAGTGACTTTTCTACATCCAACATTATATATCTATCTATTGTAGATAGACCGTTAATGATAATACTATCGTTTACAAACTACAGTGTATTTTTGAGCTATAATATCGCAATGCCACCATAGTACTGGTAAACCGTGCAATTGTATGCATCTAAATTTGTTTTATTATGTATGTACTATGTATGTAATATATTTCCTCCAAAAAATATTATTATTTGGCTCGGTGCACTGAAAAATTACTTTTTGGTGTGGTGAATTGTAAGAAATTTACTGTCATCATTTTTTTTATTTCAGTATTAAATGTTGTGGATAACTAAAATTTCAGGAAATACCTTGGGAGCATTGTTGTTGTATACATCCCTCAAAATGGTCTATAGTTTTTTGGATATATTTTATGCAGATGCTCTCCCCTATAAAATCATCCCAATCAATGTAAAATTGTGAATTTTTCCCAAACAGTTACTAAAGTCATATTGTGAAATTGTTTTCATACCGCAGAATTACAAAATATCGCAATATCAGTTTTTTCCAGTATCGTGCAGCCCTAGTTGGCAATGTCCAAAAAACATCACATATGTTTATGCTGTGGGGGAAAACTCATTAGAATGAGCTGAAACAACGTAATTCTTGTACATTTTTGGTACAATTAATTTGTTTTAATTTTAGTCCACTTAAATTTGCATAAATGTTTTAATCTATCAAGTTTTTAAGTGGTCCCTTAATCCAAAGCTTTTTACACCTGTCTGATTCTAACGCTCAGTAATGTGATGTGTTGTTTGAATTAATAAAAACATGGTCAGATTCTGATTTACTGCACCTAGGCTTGTGTGCTCTACTTTCAATCATGAAAAGTATTTTTCTTTTTGATTCATCAAACATAAATTAATACTCAGAAATTGAAGATGGTATGTTTAGACTAAGCACAACTGCCGTTTTTCACACATTCTATGCATAGTTGACACTTTCATAGTTAACACTTTCTTCTTCCACATGTCTATTTTCTCACAGTCAGCAGACTAGATCAAGCAAGTGTTACACCATCACAAAAGTTTATCATTTGCACTTTAAGACAATTATGGCCAATTTAAAACTTAAACTTACCATGTATATACAGTTGAAGTCAGAATTATTAGCCCCCATTTAATTTTTTTTCTTGTTTAAATAGTTCCCAAATGATGTTTAACAGAGCAAGGAAATTTTCACAGTATGTCTGATCATTTTTTCTTCTGTAGAAAGTCTTATTTGTTTTATTTTGGCTAGAATAAAAGCAGTTTAAATTTTTTTAAAAACCATTTTAAGGTCAAAATTATTAGCCCCTTTAAGCTATATATTTTTTTCGATACAGAACAAACCATCGTTATACAATAACTTGCCTAATTACCCTAACTTGCCTAGTTAACCTAATTAACCTAGTTAAGCTTTTAAATGTCACTTTCAGCTGTATAAAAGTGTCTTGAAAAATATCTAGTAAAATATTATTTACTGTCATCATGGCAAATATAAAGTAAATCAGTTATTAGAAATGAGTTATTAAAAAAATGATGTTCAGAAATGTGTTGAAAAAAAATCTTCTCTCCGTTAAACAAAAATTAGGGAAAAAAATAAACAGGGGGCTGACAGGGGGGCAAATAATTCTGACTTCAACTGTATATGCACACACTATTGATTTCAAATTATTAATTCTTTAAAAAGTTTTCCGTTTATTTATTTTTTTTCAAAACATCTTTAAACATATTAGTCTTAACTATTTAATAACTAATTATTTTTTTTCTTTTTCCATGGTGACAGTGCTACCATATTTCTACTTATTTTGCAACATACTAGTTTTTAGCTTAAGTGTAATTTAAGGACACAATATTCTCCATAAAATTGTTTTTAAAAAATGTTGGTTTGAAACCTCTCCATTATATCCCCCATTGATAAATGTAGACTGTTCATTATTGTAATGGTATTTCCTAATCTTCAGTTGGGGCCTTTTTTTGGCAAGTATTGAAATGTCTCACATTTAATCTACATACATAATTAAATACATTCTTAGTTCTTTTAGGCCCGTGTCCACTGAGTGGTACAGTAAGGTACGTGTCGGTATGGGTCACCTTTATCAGGGTTGCGTTTCCACTGCCAAAAGGGTACTAATGGTGTGGTGTATAATATAAAGTTTCAGACGACGTCATTTTTACTCAAGGAAATGTCAAAGTAAAGCTGTACGGGTCGTTCACATATCATATGAGAAGCACTTTCTCTCTTTTTTGATTATAACTGCAGATTAATGGTAATGCGTAATAGCCTACTGTAACGTCTGCTTTTATATAAAGTAAACAAATAAATGCAACCTAAATTAACATATAAGACCCTTACAGTCTCTGTTAGCAATTACAGAAAAACTACACACAGCATACATTTAGTCCTTATTTAGGTTCAAAAACAACACACAACATACAGCCTACAGTCAGTGTAAACCTCTTATCTGTGACTTTAATCTTCACCAGCACATGTTAGAAATTAATTCTGTCATTCCGAGTTCATAATAGTCCAGAAGGTGGTGATAATAGTTAAACATGGCAGTTTGTTCATGTTTTATGTTGCTGAAAGCACCGTTTGCTGTTCTGTTTCTTCCTGCTTCTCCTTTGTTTTTTCGTGCTTCACTCTCCCGTTATATAATAATAATCATGTGCAGGTTATTATCATCAGCTCAAGAAGTTTGTTATTTCAAATATAGACACGCGGCGAGCTCTCTGGAGAAAGTGAAACCGTGCACACTTTTAGACGGGCTTGTAAAACAACAACCGGACACAGACAGATTTTGTTCTTCTTGGCTTTGTGGCTGTTCATCAAGACGACGACAAGGTTTGTTTGAGCTCGTGCCAACCACGGCTCGTTAACTTATCTATATATTAATACGGTGTAATGTCTCGGTTGTGATTTTAAAAATAGCGGTTTTCATTCTCCTGCTTGTGTATGCGTAAGTGACATATCTCTGTAAACCAATAGCATTCAGCTGCGCGTCTAGATATGCCTTTTGGTACCCTTTTGTCATACTTTGCAAAGGGTACCCAAAAGTGGTATGGTACGTTTCGCTTTTAGGTACCCTTTGACAGAGAAAACAGCCATAAAAGCGAACCGAACCGTACCGTACCGTACTAGTTAAATGTACTAGTTTAAAAAATGCTGATTTGACCAAAACTCTGTTGGCAGACTATAATTACAGCATGACTTGGCTCGTTGAATGTTTCGGAATCTTACCGACTGACCTTCACTTCCACTTCTCCTGTGAGTCAGTCAGTGCAGTGTTTCAGGGTAGACAGTGATGGAGCACCTCTTGTTTGGCACTGGCCCTGGATTCAACGGTGCCATCAAACATGGCTTAAGCCTGGCGGAAAAAAACTCGAAATGATTCATTGCTTTTACAGTCCCATAAACGCTTGCCTCATCAGTCAGAAAGTGACAAGGCTGCCACCACAAGTTCACTAGGCATTTTATTTTTTTTGCTGATGCAGTCATGTATCGGGACACCGTGCTGAGTCACGCCAGCTTGAAAGATGATGGCCAAATGCCCGATAACCTAATTCATCAGCATTTGTTCAGCTATTCACAAGCCCATTGCCTGCCAGCCAGAGTTCAGTGGTTCAAAATTGCTGCCCTCCTCAGAGGCTTATTCAGTTTGGAAATATTTATGTTACACTTGTTATGGTACACTTTATAGGAGATACTCCTTCTGGAGGAACTTGAAGCTAAGTGCCATGGCTCAAGGGTACAGTGGTGACATTACATGATTTGTTATAATCTCATCAAAGGAACTACCTTGTAGATATCTTAGAGTTTTTTTTTTGTTTGTTTGTTTTTTTTTGTAATTTCTGTTATAGGTATGCATGCTTTATGTAACCTCAAACCTAATAACATTTTCAGTGTTTTTAGGCATAATGAATGGATTCTGGCCTAACCTCAGATGGGCTATTTCAACAGACAAGTGATTTTCAAAGATGACCTACCGTACAGTTAAAGTCGAAATTATTAGCCCTTCTGTGATATATATGTTTTTTTTATTTATTTATTTTTTCAAATATTTCCCAAATAATGTTTAACAGAGCAAAGCAATTTTCACAGTATTTCCGATAATATTTTTTCTTCTGGAAAATGTCTTATTTGGTGTATTCCGGCTACAATAAAAGCAGATTTAAATTGTTTTTAAACCATTTTAAGGTCAATATTATTAGCCACCTCTTTTCTTTTTTTTCCAATTGTCTACAGAACAAACAGCATCATACAAAGCCTTGCCTAATTAACCTAGTTGCACCTTTTAATTGCACTTTAAGCTGCATACTATTATCTTGAAAAATATCTAGTAAAATATTATTTACTGTCATCAATGCAAAGATAAAATAAATCGGTCCCACTTAATATTAAGTGACCTATGTACTTACATCCAAATATAAATACAATGTACTTACTGTGTTCATAATGTATTGCAGAACACTTCTAGTGTTCTTGATGTGGGATATGGGTAAGTTTAGGGATAAGCTTGGTGGTATGGCCAGATTTAAAGGTGGGTTAAGGTGTAAGGGATGGTCAACAGTATAATTATAAATGTTCTTACAGAAATGAATTACGGATGTAATTACATGCAGGTATTTAATAAATCATAAGTGCAATGTAAAACATGTTTTTACACAATTTTTACACAAAGTACATTGTAACAAATGACTTATTTCAGTGTAAGTACATATTAGTTAAAGCCACTTAATATAAAGTGGGATCAATAAATCATTTATTAGAATTGAGTTATTAAAACTATTATGTTTAGAAATGTGAGGATTTTTTTTTCTCCATTAAACAGAAATTGGGGAAAAAAATATACAGGGGGTCTAATAATACAGGAGGACTAATAAATCTGACCTCAACTATATTTAGAAATGAAGTGGTAAATTTTAGCGAGCAATGTTTTGCAAGTTTGCATCACTACACAATAAATATACGACCATAAAAGATTGTGGTTATTTTTTACTTACTTTTACTCAGTATTTTCCCACATCCCTACTTGAGGCATTGACAATGATTCAAACCATTATAGGGACAGTCAAAATGATATTTATTTTTTCTTGTTATTATTTAAGAACAGTGCAAAGTATTTTCCCACTATTTAAAGGGCAGCCTGGTTACCAGTAGTTCACAAATATAGAAATCGCATAACCAATCATATATCTAACCATGGGAGCATTTATACATTTTAAGGTCTTCTAATTTTACATTTTTACACAATGTAATGTACAACATAGTTTGTTTGTTTAAATTTAACCCATATAAATTGTTTGCAACAATTTAGCAGAAATCATTTTTTTCAGTGTATTAATTGTGTTCATTGTGTTAATTAAAATTGGGAGACTTTGGGTGAATTTAAACAAACTAATTAAATTTATTAATGTTCAACTCAATTTGTTTGTTTAAAGGGCACCTATTTGACCCCTTTTACAAGATGTAGATAAGACTGTGGTGTCTCTAGGTTGTGTCTGTAAAGTTTGTTCAAAATACCCATCATATTAGTTATATAATGTAGAATCTGTCCATTTCGGTGTCTGAGGGCAATGTAGCTGTTGTTGTAGCGTCTGACTTTAAATTCAAATGAGCTGCTTCTCCCCGCCCCCCACTCCGATGTGCATGTCTGCTTCTCATCATGCTTTATGTCAGATAAACAGCAGTCAGTGATAGAGACAGACACAAATGAAGCCGAAATAAGGTCACATATAGGGCGGTGGTAAGTTACCAACAACCGCTGGTGTAGCGGTGGTGGTGTTTTTTTTTTTGTTTTTTTTTTGTGGGGTGGTCGGTTATAGGGGGTGTCAATTTTACTAAAATAATCTGTGACAGAAGTTCACTCAAAAGTGAAAGTTCTTTCTTTTTTTAAATTAACTCCCGTCATTCCTACTACTTTCAGAATATAAATTTTGATATTTTACAATATGAAAAATTAAAGCAACAATGCAGAGATCTCCACGTCAGGTCAGGGTGTGCCAGTAGCCTTTAAAATGTGCACGTGGAGGCGCACTAAACTAACACACGAAAGAACTGGACATTCATTTTATGTTTTAGTTAACTAATTCTTTAAATACAACTCTCTTGATCTCTAAAGTGGAAAAAACCCAAAAGCTATTTGTCCTTAAATAAATTTTAGCAGAGACGTAACTGCCTGTCATTTTCACATTCGTTTTTCAGCTAGGGATTAGGTCTATTAGCGTAACCTAATAAAAATGTTTTGTTGGACACTGCACCATAGTCTACACTGTAATTTATATTATAATTTATCATATTCAATATTATTAAACTAAGCTATACAATTGATAAAATGCAAAACCCTTTTTAATGTTTTTAATGTTTGCTTTCATTTTGACATCGCATCACAACACTAACCCTTTGTAATAAGAAACATCCCATTATGCAGCAGCAGTCTCAAGTTAGGACACTTAATAAAGCCTTTTGAGTTTAAAGATGATCAGTCTGCGAAGTCAAGTTTAATGTCATAAATGAAATGGGTATAGTGCATGAGTAAAGGGGATTTGCCGCATCAACCTCTCATATGCGCTGCATGTAGGCTGAATGATAATCTTTAAAAAATATGCAATACAAAACTTTAAACATTTATGTTTTTTTAATAAAACAGAAAGAAATAAGGAGTAAAATATCATTTAAACCACAGGTCTGGCGCTGAAGCCAAAATCCGTCTGCGTTAATAAACGGTATCAGTGCATAACCTTCATTGATGAAACCTAATAAATAATAAATAAAGTAATAATAAATGAATAAATAGCCTAAATGAAATTAACAAGAGAGAACGAAATCACCAAGTCACCTAGTGCCCCTTATATGGCATTAAGCCCCCTCAATTATGACATTCTGGCGACGGGCCTGCTATAGCCATACTTTGTTTGTAGCGAGAAGAAAAAATAACTGATGAAAACCTGGCTGGGGAGACGGCGATAACAATTTATTGTCTGTTCTTCAGAAAAGACATGACATTGTGAAGGCGTTTATCATACAATGCAGTTCGTGCAGTCGTTAATTAATGTTAAATAGACTTTGTTTTAGGGCTTGTTCTTGTCGGCGCAATATAGGTTTATTGCATGTGCGAATCAGAGTATGAAGAATGATTAAGAACTTGCATTTTTATTGCATCCTTTTCGCAAGTTATTTTTATTTATCTATTTATTTTTTTAAGTGGTGAGAACATTATTCACTGGCAAACATGTGCCACCTGTACCACCAATAAATAAAGTAGCCTACCTAAGTTAATTTATCTTTTCTGTAAAAATTAAGGAATAACTTATAACTTAATTAAATATTAATTCATGGCTGACTAGCTGGGCGTTTGCGTTTAGAAGACAGGAGTTGATAATATGTGGCTTTTTTCCCTCTCCGTCGTAAATCGCCACTGGCTTGCATGGTTAGGGACTCGTGGAGCTGCGCATCGATGGATTTGCTCTCTGATGTGTTTGGACTCTCAGCAGTAAATATATAAAACCACACTTTCTTTTTAACACCTTTTTAAACAAACCCTACAAAAGGTTTCATCCAAATTAATTGGTTTACCTTTTTCGGTCGGCACGAATCCAAAATGTTTCCAGATGTAAGATTTGGTTTTCCAACAAGATTCATGGTTGAACTTGAACTTGCTAAATCGCGCCTAATGTTGTATTGTAATAAATGTAATACTTGGCAACACAATGGTAATTTGTGTTTTAATGTGCGTGACGTCACGTTCTACCGCCGGTGGGAATGGACAACTTGTCGGCGCAACTGACCACCGCGGTGACGTGGTTGTCACGATGACCGTCACAACCCTAGTCTCGAGTCAAAAATACCAAGTAAGTTTATTTGATGTATTTGCAGTGGAGTCTATTCAAGCCTTTCTGAAATGATGAGTCACGAACAAATGCCGTTTGCAGCACACACACACATCCACGCTTACTGACACCATGCGGCTGTAATGATTATAGTGGTTAAGAATTAAATAGCAATTTTACTGTCTTTATTACAAACATGCTCTGTTTTAAAAATGTTTTAAACTTAAAAAAATGTATTATTGAGGTGCAGCTGATCACAGAGACTTGTAACAAGTTTTAATCCTAGTTTCTTTGCAAAAAAAAAATTTCTGTGGACATGTGTATACATGTTATTATAGAAACATGGTGCCTGTCAATCAACTCGATGGACAGGGAAAACCACACTCCTACATGTTGCAGTGGGCCTCAAAATGGGAAGGATTTGGATCCTATTTTAACATAAGTAATTTTTAAAAAGAGACTTATTGTGTTTCTATCAATATGACTGTCGCCACACTATTCCTACACACAGTTCTGTCCAAACAGCTTATAAAAGATGATTTCATCATAGGTGACCTTTAAATTCAGCCCAAATAAATTGTTTACAACCACTTAACGTAAAACAATTTAGTAAATCATCTGGAATCATCTTTAAATCATTTTTTTCAGTGCATTTCTGTGTGAAACGGCATTTTCAGATTCAGAGCTAGGTCACCCAAATTATGGGGGATTTTGCATTTCTTTTGTGGGACAACAGTTTCATGTTCCATAGGAAGGCAGGGTTGGGGGTTTAGGAAGATGGTTCCCCCTCCTATCATTGTAAAAACATACAGAATGAATTCCAGCATGTGCATCAAACAAATCATGGCTCCGAAATTGCCTACATACTCAGTAGGTACTGAATTTAAAAACCACTCCGTAGGCATTTGAATTTAAATGTACTACTCGGCCATTAATAAAAGTATGTTCTATACAGTATGAATTTGAGCCGTATGAATTGAACTCGGACGTACTACATCTGTCATTTTCTTGTCATCATGTGACCTACCTGCGTCAGTTGCATTGCTTCACTCCCATTCATGAATTTTCTCGCAAAGCATTATGGTAGCATAGCGTCCATCGGAATGTCGCCGGAAGTAGTAGGTCATCCGGGTACTTCTTACATACTGTTTTTTGAATTCTATGAATTCAGACATTCTACTCAGCTTAGATACTGTTTTTAGCATACTATATAGTACGGAAATATTCGATTTTGGACGCAACCCATGTAATTTTGTTTTACACAGATCATGAGATGATAAAAAGGACATAATGGGACAGCATTAATGGACAAAGTAGAGGACTGACCACATTGTAAAACATCTGAAATGTTGTTTTGGTCATTCTAAAATCCTTCAGCCAAAGTTTATCATCAAAATGGTTCAGTATTTTTACCTCCCAGAATGACTGTGCTTGAATGTCTTGAATGGCTGTGCTCATATGTTTATATAAAACCTTGGTTTTCACCCCATAGACTTCCATTCATACGCATGTGAATGCGACAGATGGCAATGCAAGCTCGACAAGTTTCTCAGTTCAATGCTTTGCAGATTCAAGCTTGGTGAACTGTCACCTGCAAAATCGCACCACGTGATTGCGTGAGACCAATCGAAGATCAAAACACGACCTCTCTGGACATACATTTAAATTATAGACCAATCGCTAGCTTTTTAAAATTTCTATTTGTTTAACAAAATTTCATCTTGTTTAAACTCATCCCTTTTTGCAGCGCCATACGACAGAATTTCGCATGCTCAAACTCCCAGCATAAGTCTCATGAATCTATTTTGCATCTTTGGATGGAAGCATAGCTACTGAACATTTAACCCTGCAGTTTAACAAAGTGACTTTTATTTATATGTATATGTTAAAGTCAGAATTATGAGCCCTCCTGAATTATTAGCCCCCCCCCCTGAATATATTTTTGCCCAATTTCTGTTTAACGGAAAGATTTTTTTCAACACATTTCTAAACATAATAATTTTAATAACTCATTTCCAATAACTGATTTCTTTTATCTTTGCCATGACGACAGTATATAAGATTTTACTATGTTTTTCAAGATACTAGTATTCAGCTTAAAGTGACGTAAAGGTTAATTAGGCAAGTTAGGGTAATTAGGCAAGTCATTGTACAACAATGGTTTGTTTTGTAGACAATTTAAAAAATATATTGCTTAATGGGACTAATGATATTGACCTTAAAATGATTTATTATATAGGAAATACTGTGGAACAATTCCTTGCTCTGAAAAATTACTTTCTGGTTTGGTCATTTATTTACATTACCATAAAAAAATTGTGTAATGAGCTTCGAGAGCTAAAAATGTTGAGATGTTATGCTACATTTTGTGTAATATTTTTGTGTCTGTGTGTATTCTCAGGTTTTGTGGCGACTGTCTACAGCCGTGTCTGCAGGTGACGTCACCTCTTTGTCCCCTCTGTCGCATGCCTTTTGATCCAAAGAAAGTGGACAAATCCTCCAGCGTGGAGAAGCAGCTTTCTTCATATAAAGCACCATGCAGAGGGTGCAGCAAAAAGGTTAGTCCCAATGCACAAACAAATATAGTCTGGGCCTAGTACCACAGGGCATATTCCTCTGTACAGTGCAGAGTGTGCCATTATGTAAGACATTTACACTAAAACTTACTTCAGGGACGCTAAAGCATTAGACACCATTACTCCCGCAGGAGTCTTTCTAAACCTCTGTGGTGGTTTATTGGTAAATAAAAGTTAAAGTGAAGTAAGCACAGGCCAGCAAATACAGTCCTGGACTGTCACAGTGAGCCTAAGAGGGACCATTAAAGGATTTTATATCTTCAATTGTAACTGATTTATTTTGCTCACGGTTGGGTGTTACATTACAGACTAAAACTGTCAACAAAACTGCCCCATTTATAGATGAGGGCAAATTTATTACTATCCTGTAAAATTGTAGTTATTTATACAGTATTTTCAATTATATTTTTCTTCTGAAGAAAGACTTATATCTTTTAGGTTGTCTGGAATAAAAGTAGTTTTACTTTTTTTATAATTCCGCATAAGGTCACTGTAAAAAAAAATTTTTTTTTAATTGGATTCAAAACAAACCACTTTTTAATTGTTGTTTCTGAATATTTTCCCACATTCATACGGGTTTGTTATAAGGCATTGCCTATGGTGTAAACCGTTATGGGGCAGTCAAAATTATATATATATTGTTATAAGGCATTGCCTATGTAGTAAACCGTTATAGTTATTTCTTAGCCACATATTTTAAATAATATGTCAAAAGCTAAACATAATTTTATACATACACTTTCTATTCAGCGAAACGTTTCTTTACATACAACTGACCACTGACAGAAAAAAAGTGTATATATATATATATATAAAACAAGAGGCCTAAGATTAAAATACGGAAAAATTATCAGATAGACTTTCGAACAATTTTCCTAACGGATAAACAGCATTTGGTAATATTTCAGCATGCTTTTGTATTCGACATGAAACGCACATTTACCTGTAGGAATGACATCCCGCCCTGCTCATATTTCTCTCTTCATACATTATAGCCTTATATATGGTTATTACACACATAATACACTTGATATAGCCTGGTTTGTTGGATCATTTTGCTTTCTCACTACAATCGCAGATCTGAGCATGATTGCGGGATTCACATATGCCAAATGAACCGCACTAACTGGGAAAGGATGTCTAGGTGGGAAAGCACCCCAAGATTGTATTTGCGCGTAATTGATAAACAGTCGCAGCCAAATTACCAAATCATGCAAAAAGCGTCTCACGTGCTGGCCCCGGGCCATTGGGAGGTCCTTATTTTCGAGTCCTGATATACAGTTGAAGTCAGAATTATTAGCCCCCTTTGAATTTTTTTTTCTTCTTTTTTTAAATATTTCCCAAATTACGTTCAACAAAGCAAGGAAATTTTCACAGTATGTCTGATAAAAAAAAAATTCTGGGGAAAGTCTTATTGGCTTAATTGTGGCTAGAATAAAAGCAGTTTGGAATTTTTTTATGAACCATTTGTAGTCAAAATTATTATCCCCTTCCTATTATTAACCTGCCTAGTTAACCTAATTAACCTAGTTAAGCCTTTAAATGTCACTTTAAGCTGTAGAAGTGTCTTGAAAAATATCTAGTAAAATATTATTTACTGTCATCATGACAAAGATAAAATAAATCAGTTATTAGAAATGAGTTATTAAAACTATTATGTTTAGAAATGTGTTGAAAAAATCTTCTCTCCGTTAAATAGAAATTGGGGAAAAAATAAACAGGGGGCTAATAATTAAGGGGGGCTAATAATTCTGACTTCAGCTGTATATATATTAATATAAATATTTTATATTTGTATCAAATTATTAATTAAGACACAGAATAGTGCAAAGTATCTTTTGGTTACCAGCAGTAAGTGTTTTATCATTTATATAACACTATATATCATTTCTGTCACTAATATAGAAAATAGCAGAACCAATTGTATAGCTAACCATGGGAGGATTTATACATTTTAAGCTTAACATGCAATAAAATTTGCAATATATTTATATTTTTTTCAATTGGCTTAAAAACAAACCACTATTGTCCACCTAACTTGTGTAGTTAGCCCAATTAACCTAGTCAATAACCTAATTAAACCTGGATATTAGGATCTTGCAAACTAAAACTGGCATCATGATAATTTCACAGGATGGCTAATAATCTTGACTAAAATAATTTTGCTTTTAACTGTAAAATCATAAACAGCAAGAGTCACATTTTCACTGTAAATGACTAAATCAATGTGTTATCACACTACACATTACCTACTTTGCCCTTACTTTTTATGTCTTTTTTTGTATATCCCAGGTCACCCTTGTGAAAATGCGGTCCCACATTTCATCTTGCACAAAGGTTCAAGAACAGATGGCCAACTGCCCAAAGTTCATGCCTGTGGTGCCCACCTCACAACCCATTCCAAGGTAACCCGTCATGAGGTTTCCATTTGGGTGTATATATAACATAATTGTTGCTTACAGTTGAAGTATGTTGGATAATTACATTCTAATGATCTAATTGTGAAGTGTTTTTTACAAATACACACTCCATATACACTCACCGGCCACTTTATTGGGTAGATCTGTCCAATTTCTCATTAACGCAATTTCTAATCAGCCAATCACACAACAGCAACTCAATGCATTTAGGCATGTAGACATGGTCAAGACGATCTGCTGCAGTTCAAACCGAGCATCAGAATGGGGAAGAAAGGTGATTTCAGGAGTATTTCAGAAACTACTGATCTACTGTGGTTTTCACGCACAACCATATCTAGGGTTTACAGAGAATGGTCCAAAAAAGAGAAAATATCCAGTAAATGGCAGTTCTGTGGGCGCAAATGCCTTGTTGATGCCAGAGGTCAGAGGAGAATTGCCAGACAGGTTCAAGCTGATAGTAAGGCAACAGTAACTCAAATAACCACTCGTTACAACCAAGATATGCAGAAGAGCATCTCTGAACACACTACACGTACAACCTTGATGTGGATGGGCTACAGCAGCAGAAGACCACATCGGGTGCTACTCCTGTCGGCTAAGAACAGGAAACTGAGGCTACAATTTGCACAGGCTCACCAAAACTGGACAATAGAAAAGTGGAAAAATGTTGCCCAGTCTGAAGAGTCTTAATTTCTGCTGAGACGTTCAGATGGTAGGATTCGAATTTGGCCTCAACAATATGAAAGCATGAATCCATCCTGTCTTGTATAAATGGTTCAGGCTGGTGGTGGTGGTGTAATGGTGTGGGGGATATTTTCTTGGCACAGTTTGTGCCCATTAATACCAATTGAGCATCGTGTCAATGACACAGCCTACCTGAGTATTGTTGTTGACCATGTCCATCCCTTTATGACCACAGTGTACCCATCTTCTAATGGCTACTACCAGCAGGATAACGCGCCATTTCATAAAGCGCAAATCATCTCAGACTGCTTTCTTGAACATGACAGTGAGTTCACTGTATTCAAATGGCCTCCACAGTCACCAGTTCTCAATCCAATAGTGCACCTTTGGCATGTGGTGGATCGGGAGATTTGCATCATAAACGTGCAGCCGACAAATCTGCAGCAACTGCGTGATGCTATCATAACAATATGGAGCAAAATCTCTGAGGAATGTTTCCAGTACCTTGTTGCATCTATGCTGCGAAGGATTAAGACAATTCTGAAGGCAAAAGAAGATCTTACACGGTTCTAGTAAGGTGTACCTAATAAAGTGGCAGGTGACTCTATATGTACATGTAAATGTATTGCTACTGAAGTTTCTATCTCTCTATAAAGTTCTGAGATGTCAGTCAGACACTGTAAACTATGGTTAACATATGGTTTTCAGAATGTATGCGCAAAAACAACAGGTTTGATTGGTGTTCTTATAGTTTGTTTAATTATGTAAGAAAAGAGTGTATAGAATAATAATGTGATGATAGAATCATGGAGTTAATTTGATTATTATTATTGCTATGGATTATGGCTATGGGCAATAACTTAATGGATTGATATTTATTATTAATGTTGAGTGGAGAAGGGGTAGGATTAAATAACCATATGATTTTTTCCTTCTCTTTCTTAGACAAGTATATGTTAAATATGTTAAATATTGATTTGTATTGTATTATATTATTTGGCTTTGTTTAGTAATATAATTGAAGTTATTTTTTTATTAATAAAATAAAGTCTAAAGTCTAACCTCATTATGGCTTAAAACATTTTGACATAATATTAAAAAATACATGTAATTTATCATATCACATTTTCATAGACATATAGAGAGATATCAATTTAGCTTTGGCTCAGGTACATATTCCATTCAAGCATTGCTATTTTTATAGCATTGCATTACAAAGCATCTACTAAATGTAAATGTATTCTAGAGTGATTGCAGTGAGAGCAATATTCTGCTCAACACTGCTATTTTGCAAGCAAGGCATATTAAAGGCAAAGACAAAGATATTGTAAAATTAAAAGTTAATTACTATAGGTAAGGGTGTAACGAGACTCAGCTCATGAGACAATATTTGATATTAGATTTTAGAGAATGAGACAAACATTCTTTCGTGTTTAAAGCATTTTCAATGCACAATTTATAAATGAAAAATGACCCTTTTTTGACTAGAAGTAGTACAATTGAAAACAATGCACAGTAATTGTAACTAATCATCTTATAAGGTTTGTCACTTCAGTTCTGAGTATAGTTTATTATATGCTGTAAAATATAGAAAAACCTAAAAACACTTTAAAAGGTTTGTGTCTAGCTTCTCTCCTTTCTGATTCCACACAAGTTTCTGCTGTGTGAATTATGAGCTTCCATAACATCTGAGTGAAACTGTATTTGTTCTACGAACTGAACTCCTTTCCACAAATTGAACATACATAATACAGATTAACAAAAATGTTGTTTTGTTTGCTTTTTTACCTTCTCAAACACCAAACAGCATCTGACCAATTTTTCCTTCAAGCATCATAAGGATTTAGATGGTTTTAGAGCACAATAATTTATAAGAATGATGTAGGACTTCCTTTTGTGGCCAATACTGCATTAATTCATCTTGGGAATGACAGATACAAGTCCTGCACAGTAGCTAGAGGGATTTTAAGCCATTCTTCTTGCAGAATAGTGGCCATGTTACTATGTGATGCAGGTGGAGGAAAACATTTCCTGACTTGCTCCACCACCCCAAAGTGGCTCAATAATATTTAGGTCTGGTGATTCTGTAGCCCATGGGAAATGTTCATACTTTCATGTTCATCCAACCAGTCTTGGTTTCACCAGTCTTGCTCTGTGTATTGGTGCATTATCATCCTGATACACGGCACCGCCTTTGGGATACAATGTTTGAGTTTTTTGAATAGTTCGAGTTACAGAATAGTTCAGTAATTTTTGGCATTGATGCACCCATCTAGTATTGGGCCTACTGAATGCTATAATATTGCAGCCCAAACCATCACCAATCCACCCCCATGCTTCACTCTAGATATGCAACAGTCTGGGATGTACGCTTCTTTGGGGCTTCTCCACACCTTAACTCTCCCAGATGTGGGAAAGAAATTGAAGGTGGATTCATCAGAGAGCAACACGTTTCACATTGTCCACAGCACAATATTTTCACTGCAGGCAACATTCAAATTGACATTTCAGTTTCATTGTCCAACCCCTTTACAAAGCCCAGAATACAATTCTTGTTTGAGTTTTTGTCAGTTTTTACTATATTAGACAAAATGCTTGAGAACACAATCCCATGAAAGCGTCAAATGAAGTGTAAAGTTCTACAGGTGATCTGATGACAGTGTGCAAATTAAAGAGACAAAGCAGTTAATTTCCATAAACCTCAACACAATCTACTAAGTGCCCTACAAATTAAAAATAACAGGGTCTACTTATGAAGGTCCCCACAGCATAAATGAACTCAAATTTATCAAATTAAATGAGTCTTTTGTATGATTCTTGACAGTACATTTTTGTTTCTAAAACTGTATTTGCATTGTTGAAAGCTGTAAGTGAATTTGGCCCTTAATGTAAAATGCATGTAATAAAGAATGGTTGAATACCACAGACATTTTTTTGTGGAGTGGGTGGAATTTTCACACTGTCTCTTATGTAAGGTCGACATTTAAGAGGCATTGTGTTTGGATAACATTTTTTGTGCTGGTGTTCTTTATAAGACATTTTTGTCACTTCCAGAAACTGCAGGTGGAAGGAGAACGTGAATATCCAGCTTCAGTTAAACTAATTTCGTGTGCAGAAATAAATGTTCAATGTTCTATTCTTTTTAAAAAATCACATTGTGAAGTGTTTCTTATGGTACTGTTTTCTCATAAAATCTTTACTTTCTATACTTTATTCATTAATTTTCTTTGGCTTAGTCCCTTTATTCATCAGGGGTCACAACAGCGGAATGAACCGCCAACTTATCCAGCATATTTTTTTACACAGTGGATGCCCTTCCAACTGCAACCCATCATTGGGAAACATCTATACACACTCATTCACACTTATACACTATGGCCAATTTAGTTTATTCAGATCACCTATAGCGCAAGTCTTTGGACTGTGGGGGAAACCGGAGCACCTAAAGGCAACCCACACGTACATGGGGAGAACATACAAACTCCACACAGGATTGCCAACTGACCCAGCCTGTAGACGGGAACCAGCAACATTCTTGCTGTGAGGCGACAGTGCTAACCACTGAGCCAAGTTGTCAGCGCAGTAGCCGAGTGGTTACTACGCTGACTTATGGTGCAGAAGTGCTCAGAGCATCCTGCATTCAAATCCCGACTCGTGGAACTTTCCCAATACTACCTTTTAGGAACTTTTCCTCTCTCCCCCTTCACTTCCTGTCAAACTACTGTCCTGTCATTTAAAGACAAAAATGAGGTATCAAGACATTTGTGCTGCCCATTACATTACAAACCACAGGAGAGGGCAAATTCTTCAGCAGTATATAGCTCTCCTTCTCATACTTCAGCCTCCACATCAAAGTTCCTGAAAGCAAAGAAGGTCAAGGTGCTCCAGGATTGGCCTGCCCATTCATCAGACATGAAAATTATTGAGCATGTCTGGGGTAAGATGGATAAGGTATTGAAGATGAATCCAAAGAATCTTGATGAATTCTAACCCTAAAAGAATAAATGAAGGATGCTGCATAGAATCCCTTAAACACGTCTCTTATAACCATTTAGGGTGTGAACTGTTATGGCCAGAAGCAGCTTTACAGAAATACCTCCATTCATTTTACTCTGGCTTAGTCCCTTATTTATCAGGGGTTGCCACAGCAGAATGAACTGCCACAGATAATAATTTTACACAGATATAAAAATTGTTATGAAAAATTACAATGCAATTTGGAAACATTGCAAATGATGAAAGAAGAGTTCAACATGTCTCAATCAAGAATAAGTTTGGAGCATATGTTTGATGCATACGAATTAAAATGCACACATATAAACCTAATACTTTTTTAGTAAAAGGAAAAAGGTCTATAAACTACTGTTTATAGCAATGAGTGATTATTAAATATTCATGTTAAAAAATAAAGTTTTATTTATCTAATAATTGCAGCCAGCTTTTAGTGAATTTGCAACATTATCAAAACAGAACTTTCAGTTGTTATATATGTAAAAAGGCCTAAATACATGCAAGACCATTCAAATATGTTGCTGATACCAAATGATCAACTAGAAGTCAAGTTATTATTTGTAGTTCCTATAACTTGGATAGGTGACAAGACTTTTGTCAGGTAGTGTATGCCGTAATAGTTGGCCTTTTATTCTGCTGTGGTGACCCCTGATAAATAAGGGACTAGGCCGAAGGACAATGAATAAGATACTATATTAAAATGCTACAACTTTTCTCTTGTAAATGGTGCTGCTCTTTTTTTTTTTTTTTTTTTTTTTTTTTTTGGTCCAATTAAATGAAAACAAACAACAACAAAAATGTACAGCATTATAAGTCACCCAATCCACAGTGAATCTCAGCCCTTTCTAGGGATGGGTACTGAAACTCGGTACTTTATCGGTTTCAGTGCTACATTATAAAAGACCAAAATATTGATAAACTCTGACGTTAACGGTTCTGCTATCGGTACTGGAGAATTATTGCTGAATAAACATTACTTACAGTGGCATAATTTAACTGTTCAACCTTTTCTAATTTACGATATTTGATATTTGTCTGCACAGTTGGCAATTTCACTTGAGTAATGCTTGTGTTTCCGGTAAGCACATCAAGTATAAAAGCCTTGACTGTACTCGACTGTGCGCGCGCACTCAACGGAGGCTCATGCTAATCGCACACACACATAGATTGCGACACAGACTCGCTCACACACAGCTCGTAAGCTTGGAAGTGAACCAAACGGGTTGAATTTCCCAAGTTGACAGCAACAATGCCCATTGCAACAACGTAACACATTAAAGTGTTGTTAATTCTGTTCAATTAGTTTTTGTTTTTTATGAAAAAAAAAAACACTACAAAAAGTACAATAAGAGAACCGTTAAAGTACCGAACCAATAAGTGGTATCGATAAAAGTAGTAAAACCGTTAAAACCATCCCTAGCTCTCTCTCAAATATAACTTTATACCTTACATCAAATAAGTTCTAATTGACTGTAATTGTGTTGCATCGTGCAGAATTTCCAGTTTCAGTCATGGGGTGCACATTAAGTTAGTGTCAGTGCAAACTTGTTGCGCTGTGCTTTGGTTTTGGATGTTGCTTCCTTTTTTCTCTCACTACAATAAAGAGTAACCAATCCCACAAGTCTCTGAGGCAAAAGCTGCCTTATGACTCATGCTTCTGTGAAGCGCTCAGTGCTCTATGGGACAACAGTCACAATGCAGTGAAGAGCTTTAAAATATGGATCCAGGACACGTTTCATTCTTTACAGATATTCTTTAGACCCACACACCAGCGGTTGTAGGTGTACTTAGATCTAGAGATGTCAGACTGATGGCTGACAGATGAAGACAGACATTGAAAGTTTTTCAGACAGGAATTCGATGAAAGTCCAATCGGAATGACTCCAGGTTGAGTTATATGTGTGTGTGTCTGTCGGGCTTCACTCTTCCTTTGAAGCACAGGAAGAGCGAGAGGAGGATAAGAATTAATTAGCTCTTCAAAGCAGAGCATGTTGATGTATTCCCACGGTGTCTCTCTCTGCCAAAGTCTTGCATCACGGCTATTTATTGTACTCTTTGTGGAAACATCACACAGATTTTGTAGAACCATGTCACTAATGCAGACCTTTATGCCACCCTGCAAACGTTACATTAGTTAATGCAGAGAGGTTTTGTGGCTGTGACTCTGACACAATACTGAGTCAGTGGTTCACAATGAGTATGTTTACATGGACACTAATAATCCGATTTTAATACGATTAAGACAATACTCTGATTAAGAGTCTACCATGTGAACAGTCATTTTTGATTGTCTTAATCCAACTAAAGTCATAATAGAACTAAACAGAAAAGATATGTGGAGTATGCTTATTTTAGTCACATTATTGAAGTGCAGTACAGACATATAAACACCGCAATCAAACTATTACCGTCATGTAGGATTTTTGCTGAATTTTGTGACAGGATAGTCCATACACTCACGTCTGTTTGACAATATTCTCTGACCTACCGAGTCAGTGAAGAACCACAGACACACACACACCATGAAATGCGAAGTTTTTTTTTATTTTTATCTCATATGGTGTGCGGTATTAAATTTTATTAAAACAACACTCTTCAGTTCATACTCTCATCCAATATCTCTTTTGTCAGGGGAGTATGCATGAATCGTTCCTGAATGAAAGTGAAAGTGTCAAACTGCAGTTAAAGTCGAAATTAAAAAAATGAAACACCAAAAATTACATGAAACTCTGGAGGAAATGTGGATAACAAGGTGATGCAATAATGTTAATCGAATTATGTGATGCGACATGTAAAATGAGATCATGAAAGGAACATTCAAAAAGCAACTTATGTTAACACCTTAATCATTTTATTGTCTTTTTCAGATTAAGGCAAATTATGTGATTACTGATGTCCATGTAAACGTAATCAATGATAATTGTCAAGACACTGTAATGTCCTAGAATGTCCTTGATCTAGGATCAAGTTAAGAGAACCATCAAGCATGTTCTATTCAATTGTGTTGGCTTTAATTGTTTTGCACTTAATCCAAATACAGATTTGGAGTCTTTAGCAAAAATAAATGATAAAATCTTTATATAATAGATATCTGCAGTATTGATACAAGCATAGTAAAACAAGTTTACCTTAAAAATTTATACACAAATACATGGTTTAAAATGGTTGAAAGAGTATAGAAATTTCAAAATCAAGTAAAAAAGTACCATTACTTGCCACAAAAATGTGGCTTACATCAGTTCCATTGTCTTTTAAGGGCGTTTTTAGGTGCACATTAAAATATTTGCCATTCGTGGACTATAAATTTAATATGTGAGATTAATTAAAATCTCCACCTAATAAGCCAACAGAAAGCAGTCTAATGTTTTTACATGCAAAGCAAATCTGCCTGTGAAGCCTCTACCTGTTATATTTATATATATATATATATATATATATATATATATATATATATATATATATATATATATATATATATATATATATATATATACTTGAACCCTGACTAAAAGCTGAGTTTGAGCCACAAACCAATCTCGTACAGCACCGATAGCATAATGAAATGTCATGTAATATGTATTTATATAGCACATTTATTTATATCCACACCCCCACCAGTGTGCAGCATCCACTTGGATGATGCAACGGCAGCCACAGGACAACGGCACCAGTGTGCTCACCACACACCAACCATTGGTGGAGTGGAGAGACAGTGATAGATCCAATTCAGTGGATGGGGATGATTGGGAGGCCATGATGGTTAAGCCTGAGTGGGAATTCAGCCAGTTACACCCCTACTCTTTTACAAAAAGTGCCATGGGATTTTTAATGACCACAGAGAGTCAGGACCTCAGTTTAACCTCTTATCCAAAAGACTGTCCACTGACAGTATAATGTCCCCTTCACTATTTACTGGGGCATTAGGGCTCACACAGACCACAGGTTGAGCAGCCCCTGCTGGCCTCACTAACACCACTTCCAACAGCAACCTTGTCTTTCCATGTGTCCTCCCATCCAGGTACTGACCAGGCTCAGCCCTCCTTAGCTTCAGCGAGTAACCAGTCTTGGGCTGCAGGGTGTTATGGCTGTGGCCATAGTTTCTGCATGTATTTTAAAACGTAATATTTTATAGTGCACTTAGATATTGTTTAAGGCCATTTGGCGATTTCAATCATCAAATAGTATTCGTCATCTTCACTTTTTGACTCTTCTAAAGCATACAAATATCATAATATTTTTGCAAATATTTAAGAAACATGCTAAGTGAACATTCTTGTTTATTTTGAGCAATAATGCTAGAGTTAAATATTCTGCTTTGTTTTAGTCCCTTTTACCCACCCAATGACAGTTTAGCCAATTATATTTCAGCACCCCGGGTTGCCTTAGTGGAAAACAGCATATTTCATTCATTCAGTCAGAAAGACTCTCAGAGTATGTGTCTGTTACTGAAGAAAAAGCCACACCCGGTGGACAGTAACAGCCTCCAAAAATGGGGTGTGGATTCAGAGTTCCACAAGAGGTTATTAATTAGCAAATAATATAAATATTATGAACATAAACATTAGGTGAGCGGTTTACATTGTAACCCCGTGTCCCAACAACACGGTATCTGATGAGATTTGCTGTGATAATTTGGCTGTTTGAACCAGACGAAACACAATAGAAATTTAAATGTAGCCATTCAGAAGCACAGAATAGTGCACTTACTGCACTTCAATGAAATGGTAAGATTTATAATCTAATGAATACATATTAAACATCTTTAACGTTATTAATGTAGATGCTGAATCTCTGATATTTGTTGGTTTTGAGTCACAGTTCTAAAGTTCAATTTCAATAAAATTATTTTATTTTCAAAATTTGAGTTTAGCTATCTGCTGCTGCTTTCAGTAGTATGGCAATAAATGTCGAGTAAAATGGCATTCGGACTCAAATTATTAGTATTTAACACTGAAAAAAGCACATGAGGTGTACCTGAGGTAAACATTGTCAGTTTTCTGTTGTCCAGCCTGTTATATCAATTCGAGTTGTTGGTTAGGACAAAAACTCATTTTAATATATGTAAAAAAAAAAATCCTTCTATCGTGTGCCATTGCCTTTATTCAGAACACAATGTAAATCAGCCTTTGGCTCGATAGTCATGCACACTCCTGTTGATGTCCTCAATCTGGCAACCTGTGCTTTTGTGTGTTTTAAACCAGGAATGCAATACCTAGTTCAACCACCGAGTGTCAAACATACATACTGCACCTTTAAAGGAAAGTACGTTTGGCATGCAGTGATACTGGTGATAATGTATTATTACATTATTTGAATTTCTTGATTAATTTTAAAGAAAGATAGATGTATGTCATTACAAAGTTTTAAATTCACTGCAAATCATTGTCACTGTTTTGAACAACCCAAAATGTGGAGAATATGAAAAGCTTCATGAGTCAGCTGTTTACAACAAACCAAAGTATCAGCATAAAAACACACAATTATTGACAAAATACCAGTAATTAAATAAATACATATTTTAGCCATTGTCCACACACACAAGTCAGGAAAGGATTTTACAATTGATCCAGTTTTTAGAATTGATTGTGGTTGTAGCATTGTGGTATTTCTTATGTTTCCAAAAGCTGGCCAGGTGGAGGTCTCAGTGAATGGGCATTTGATGGGCACATGTGCTCTGCATTCTGCCTGATTAAGTAGCAAGATTTTTGTCTTCTGTGTTACTGTCATGATGACTGTGTTAGAGACATTAAGATCCTCTATTCTTGTCTGCTCAAGACTCATTTATTAATCCTGTTATGTCTCAGTCTGTCGAAGTCTTTTCATGCTGTTTGCTGATGGATCTTTGCAAGTCAAATATGAAAAGGCTCTTACTGAGCAAGCAAATGTTGTTACCAGACCAGAAATAAATGCAAACGGCAGAAATAAATGCAGGGTTAAAAATACATTTTTTTGCCCTCCTGTATTAATATGTCTGTTTAACGAAAATAATATTTTTTTAACACATAGTAAACATAGTAGTTTCTAAACATAATAGTTTTAATAACTAATTTCTAATAGCTGTTTTCTTTTATCTTTGGCATGATGACAGAACATTATATTTTACAGCCAGAAAGTATATGAGAGCCCAATGCAGGAATGCAATAAATCCATGCAGTTAAACACCAGCATATTGGATGTTTTCATTCACTTAGAGCTGTGTTACACACTGCAAGGAAGGTCATTTTCAAAAACCCATAATAGGGGCTCTTTAATATTTATTGACGAGTGAAGTATGAAGTATGGTCAAAACAGATCTTATTTTTCCAGAGGTAGTTCGTGTGATTTATAAATAAGCATATAAAACCATTTCAGAAGAATCTTTCAAATTACCTGAGCCACTTCTATGTAGATACAAGAGGACAATTGAGCTTACCAACTGAGATACCTGAGACTATTGGCTTTCAAGGCATATTTTTTCTAGATTATTATATTATTTTTTCCTGTGTTTAAAAATAAAAAAATCAAATATTGAACACAATGCAATTTATTTTCCGGATGACTTAATATTGTATAATTTTTATAGCATGAAATTTCCCAGATGGATCATAGTAATGCACAAAGTGTCTTCTTTCCAATGATACCTAATTTTTGTGTGTATCTCACTGGGGTCAAAAACTGTTACTATTTAAAGTAAGGTAGGTGTAAATCCCCAAAACTGAGTGCTGGCTAACAGGTTAACATAGAGGGTGAATGTACTTTTAAAGACATATATGTGTTTAAAGAGATATATGTGTTGTATATTTTCCGATCAAACAACAGGTGGTCATGATAGAAGTTAAAATTGCAGCATCTGAAACGACTTTTGTTTAGGTTGGTCTGCTGCCAATTATTTTTGCTAATTTCACCCTTTCACATGTCAGTCTGAGGTGAGTGGTCTGCAGAAACAAGAGCAACAGTAATTGCAATTAAAAAAATAAATAAATGCACTGGAATTTCATTTCATTCTGTAATTTAATTATGGAAAATGTGGATATATTTGTCGATAGAGTCATGTTTGTGCCAAACTGCTTGCAGGTAATGGAAGATATGTTTCCAATGGCACGTTCGCATATTAAAGGGATAGTTCATCCAAAAAAAAAAAAAAATTCCTCACTATTTACTCACTCTCAAGTAGTTTTAAACTTTTATGAATTTCGGTCTTCTGTTGAACACAAAATAAGATATTCTAAAGAATATAAAAAGGCCATTGACATCCATAATAGGAGCAGAATATACTAAGTCAATGTTTGTTTGGCTTCAGTATGCAGTTGAAGTCAGACTTATTAATTAATAATAATAATATTTAATATAATTTTTTTTCGATAGTCTACAGAACAAACCACTTTTATACAATGATTTGCCTAATTACCCTAACCTGCCTAGTTAACCTAATTAACCTAGTTAAGCCTTTAAATGTCACTTTAAGCTGTAATGAAGTGTCTTGAAAAATATCTAGTAAAATATTATTTACTGTCATCATGACAAAGATAAAATAAATCAGTTATTAGAAATGAGTTATTAAAACTGTTATGTTTAGATATGTGTTGAAAAAAATTCTACGTTAAATAGAAATTGGGGAAAAAAATAAACAGGGGGGCTAATAATTCAGGGAGCTAATAATTCTGACTTCAACTGTATCTTCCTTTGTGTTCACCAGCAGAAAGAAACTCAAACAGGTTTGGAACTAGTAGAGGATCAGTAAATGATGACAGAATTGTCACTTTTGGGTGAATTATCCCTTTTACATTTATTGTACCTTTAAGTAAAAATAATATCACCAATTTTTTTGAAATGCCTGTATAAGCAAGAAAAGGATGCCTTTGAAAACTGAGCGGTCAGGTTTTGCCTTAAATAGTTAATGTGAACAGAAGGTTCTTTGCTCATTTCTTATAGATTTAAAAGTTGTTCACAATGTTAAATGCCCTCAGGTTGCATATTTGCATTATTCATGATGAGAGCACTGATAATCAGTTTGTTACACAACTCCATTTATTCACCATTTACTTTTTTGCTTACATTATGTAATACTGTGGACTTGAAATTGGTTGATCAGACCATGCATGTGGTTAAGGTTTTGTTTTTTTCTTCCATTGACAGCAATATTCCAAACCGCTCCACATTTGTTTGCCCGTACTGTGGAGCTCGCAATTTGGACCAACAGGAACTAGTGAAGCACTGCATGGAGAACCATCGCAATGACCCCAACAAAGTGGTGAGTGTCTTTTACATTACGGTTGCAGAAGTTACTCTAGTCTTATCTGTCACAGAGAGGATATAGTAGATATATTATGCTGAAAATAAAAGCAATTACCAAATATTAACAAAACTGTGGAAAATGCTGTAGAAAGCAAATGACTGAAGTATACTTTGGGCTTCACACTCGCATCCCTAAACCTCACTTCATCCGGGTCACAGCACCAATGTAACCCCTCTGGTTCTGCTCACCCAAACAGGATTCTCTAACTGGGCTTTATTAAGGATATCAGGGTGTCTGATTCTCTTTTTAAAGTCTGAAAGGCATAATTCACACAAAAATAAAATATCTGTCATGATTTACTCACCCTTACTTGTACAAAACCTATTTGAGTTTCTTTTTTCTGTTGAACACACACACACAAAATATTTTAAAGAATGCTGGTTGATGGGACCCATTAACTTCCATAGTATGGTAAAATAGTCAATGGGTACCATCAACCAGCATTTTACACATTTTTTTCTTTAAAATTTTAACAGGAAAAAAGTAACTCCTAAAAGCTCCGTAAATGGAAAGGTAATTTTCATTTTTGGGTTAACTACACCTTTACAAAGTTTCAAATTGTCTTAAATTTAGATTTTGATCTAAAAAGAATCTCTGTGCTATTGTGTGTTTGAGTCAGGCTTTTAAAAGGTGTTTGAGTCAGGCTTTTAAAAAGAGAATGAGGATAAAAGACCAAAAATATATGTGGCTTGCAGATTTTACTTGCTCATCTCAAGGCAAGCAGTGTTTAATTGATGGTTGTATCTGTGATTTTAGATACAATCTTTATGATTGGCTTCTGAATCACTTCATTCTTGAGAACTAATCAAATAAATGAGTTGATTTGCAGCTTTTACTTGTTGGCCTCCATTAGACAATGAGGGCAAAGTATAGTTATTCAGCTTAAGTTAGTCCAGTGCTGTTTAACTTCAGGGCTGTAATGGTGCTAATGTGTCAAAAACCTGATTCAGCAGCTCTATGGAAGACAACAGTGTCATCATTCAGATTAACTAATTTCACGTATATCTACCTCATGTTTGTCAGATTTATTAAACATGGCAGCAAACATTACAGATTTCCATGGGAGTCAATTCCAAAATGAAATTTCTACAAATGATTTACTGACAACAAGCACATTAAAGGTGCTGTATGTAAGTTTGCCTCTTCTAAAGCATAAAAATACAATATGTTTGCAAATATTTAAGAAACTTGCAAAGTCAACAGTCTTGTTTATCTGAAAAACAATGGTGAAGTCAGATATTCTGCTTTGAAAATGCGAATTATGTGCCGGAACTGCTGTCTTTCTTTTGGTAATTTAACATGCACTAAACCAGTTTAGCCAATCATATTTCAGCACCCCAGGTTGCCTTGTTGGAAAACAGCATATTTCATTCATTAATTCAAAGTGTGCATCCAAGAGTTCCTCATGAGGTGGTTATTAATTGGCAAATGATATAAATATTACTATTGTAAACATTAGGTGAGTAGATTACATTGTAATAGAGATCTGCATGGGACTGAATTTTTCATCTCGCTCCCGCCAGGTTTCCTACCCGACCCGACCGTTCCCGCTAAATTTAGATCTGGTTTTCAAAATCTCATGTTAAAATTGGGTATTACCAAAAAGGTCAGTTTTGTTTGCCCCTCTGTAATGAGACATGAGTGCTGCGTGACGTGCGGTGAGATTTGTGGCTGGTGAGGCTCTTTCAAAGTCAGATTTACAAACATATCCACTCAATATATTTGCCAACTACCGGTTATGTTTCATATATCATATCAGCATTATTTCTATACACATAGCAGGTACATATTGGGCCAAGGAAAAATGCAAAATGTATAGCAATTAAATATGCTTCCCAAAAAACACCCAGCTGGATGAGTCCAGACATCCCATAATAAGCGACACACAGCACCACGGTGGGTGTGCGCGCTCTCATATTCACACTCACACACAGCACTACAGTAGCTAACCCGTTACTTACTGCTACCACGTTTCATTCATAAATTTATTCCCGCACCACAAGAAATGTGGTTGGTCCCACAGGAATGCAGACCTTTACATCGTAACAAGCTACAGTATGTGATAAGATTTGAAGTGATAAACATTTTGGCTGTTTGCACCAGACAAAACACGACAGAAATTTAAATACAGCCATTCTGAAGTACAGAATAGTGCACTTCCTGCACACCAACGGAATGGTAAGGTTCATAATCTAATAAATACATTTTAAACCTCTTTAACATTATTAAATGATATGTGTTTGGTTTTAAGTCACAGTTCTAAAGTTCAATTTCAATCAGTTTATTTTATTTTCAAGATCTGAGGTAAACTATATGCTGCTGCTTTCAGTAGTATGGCAATAAATGTCAAGTAAAATGGCATTCGGGCTCAAATTATTTGCATTTAACACTGAATAAAGCACCTGAGGTGATCATTGTCAGTTTATCCTGTTGTTCAGCTGCAAGAAATAGAAACCGTTTCTAAAAATATAAATTTCAGGTGTTGGTTAGAACAAAAAACAACTTATTTTAATATGGAAAATATTTTTGCTATTATTTAGAACACAGCCTAAATGAGCTTTTAGGCTTGACAGTCAGGCATAAATCATGGCAAACAGCGCTTGTGTGTGTTTTGAAATGGGAGTGCTTTACCTAGTTTAACCACTGGGTGTCAAACTTACATACTGCACCTTTAAGGATTATAGACATAACTCATTTACATATTGATCAACGAAAAAAGTGCAGCACAAATAAGCATAGTGTCAAATAAGCAATTTTGCAGGCACAAAAATAACTGTCCATACCTTTTCAGTGCTAAATTTCCCTGTATGTGTTTTTACTAGTACTGACAGTACTGTTTTAATGGTGAAAAGACAAATTGCACTGTTAGTAAATCTGCCCCTAAGTGTTTGATCATTTGATCATGGGCCTTGCTTTATTTTTATTTTTCTCATAGGTGTGTCCAGTTTGTTCAGCTATGCCTTGGGGTGACCCCAGCTATAAGAGCTCCAACTTCCTGCAACATCTTCTCCACCGGCACAAATTCTCCTATGACACATTTGTGGTGAGGAGGCAGAAAGCTTACATTTCCTTCATTCTGTTCTAACACTTTGTTCCATTTACCTTGCTTTATATCGCCTACATAGACAGCCAGCTTTTAAGGCAGCATAACCAAACTAAACCTTGGAAATAAAAGACATGAATGTGTTACAGTAGCATGTTGGGAGCAAAATGGGTTTAATAAATAAATTAATGTCACGACACAAAACTTCTTTCTAATTTGAAATCAGCAAAATGTTTACATGATGGTTGAAAGGATTTCCCGACTGAATTACCAAGTAAATCAGAAAATAAGACTGTTATCATATTGTTATAGAACATTTTGGACAATTTCCTTTAGTTTTTGTATTTATTGATTTATTTTTCTTAAAAGTGATAAAGTCATTTGTTAAACAGTTGTGAGCATTTACATCTAAAGTACAGATAAATAATAAATTATAAATTATGCATAGTCATTTATAATTATAATATTATAATATGTATTATAAGAATATTATTTATGATAACATATTATTAATAAATAATAAATCATTGTTTTATTGATTGGTTTTAAATGTTTTATTTCATAATTTACATCACAGCATTGTACTTAAAACATAACTGGCCAGGTTGTATCATGTATTGCTATTAATATGTACTCACACAAGGCTGAACCGTGCCCAGACACGTTTGAACCCCATTTCCCAGTTTGTTTGACAAGTGTCAGTGCTCCGAATCGGGCCCAGATGCGGTTCAGTTGGTTGGCCCTGGCCCGGTTGGATGTAGGGATGCAACGATTAACCGATTTCACTATTAACAGCGCTTTAATTCATCGTAGTTAATTAATCGCAAAGGCTTCTCGTTTCTGCATGGAACAAAACTGCTACAACTAAAAGTTATGCCAACTGTGTGCTGGTTTAAAGTTCCGAGCTTATACACCGAGGCTAATACAAACGCACACTGGATTAACTATGGCTGAGGCTATTAACTAAGCGCCGTTCACATATCGGATCTATTGCACAGGCAAATTCTTTATTTCTAATAGAGGCGCGCGGCTTGCCTGCATAATGGGAGCAACACCCACTGGACGCGACGTGCTCGCGCTTTCCAGGTGCACATATTTGAAAGAATGCCAAGAGCGCACCGCAAGTCACGAGAACTTACCAATCAGCTTCATACTTTGTACGGAATATACACATTTCTACTCCAAAGACAAAAAATACAAAATGAAAACAACTTTGCTATATAGTTGATCAAAAGTGCCTTTCAGACAGAGATTCAGCAGACATTTGTTCTTTTTACAAGGGAAATACATTAGACAAATAGTGTTTATATATTTATTTATTAATTTATCTATTTATTTAATTATTTATTGATCTATCTATCTATTTATCTATTTATTTATTTATTTATTAAAAATGTTTTATGTATTTATTTATTCATCGTTCTGTGTTTTATTTTTTTTAATTATCACGTATGTTTAAATACCAAAAACAATTTTTAAGTCCAAAGAGATTGTTTTATTTATATTATTTTGTGTTGTATTATTTGGTTACTGAGCAACAATAAATAAAATTCTAAAATATAAGGAGTTTTTATGTGATTTTCTAAACTAGTAGCGTTTTAAAATTAAATGAATGCATTATAATCGTGATAACCCTGAAACCGTGATTAGTCCTAAGACTATAATCGTATAACCAAAATCTATAATCATTGCATCCCTAGTTGCAAGAGGTGTGCCAGAGCGCAGTTCGGTTAGGCTTTGGCGCAGTACGCTTGTAGTGTGAGTGCAAAGCATGCCTGAACTCGAAACTGAAGATGCGACGTCACTTTTAGGGGACTGTTTCATATGGATTTATTAATCATTCTTACTTTTCAATGAACGAGAACTGTCATAGTTTATCAAAGATGCAAACCCCTCAATGCACATCAGCTGATACGTTCAGCAAACCCCATATGTGCAGCACGATGACTTTTATGAAACGTCAAATGTAGTGGTCAGCAAAAGATTTGACAGTGTCACTGCACATTAAATGATTTAAAATAATACAAAACAATATAATATATATATACACACACACACACACACACACACACACACACACACACACACACACACACACACACACATACACACACACACGCACACACACACACATAAGACCTCCTATACAAATACACACCATACATATACACACATGATACATTCCTACATATACACACATGATACACTCTATACATATATACTGTATACATATACTCGCACTACACTCTATTCATATGCACACATGATACACTCTATACAAAAACAGGACACACTCTATTCATATGCACACATGATACATTCTATACATACACACCATACATATACACACATGATACATTCACACTATACATATGCACACATGATACACTCTATACATATACACACGTAATACTATATATATATATATATATATATATATATATATATATATATATATATATATATATATATATATATATATATATATATATATATATGCACACATGATACACTCCATACATATACACACCATACACTCTATACATATACAAACATGATACACTCTATACATATACAAACATGATACACTCTATACATATGCACACGATACATTCTATTCATACACACATGATGCACTCCATACTTATGCACACGATACACTCATATAAATACATATAACATGGCGTGAGAGGTGAGTCACGTTACCACTGAGCTACTGGACAAAGTTAGGCATAGCATCAAAAATACACGATACACTATATACATATACACACAATACACTATATGCATATACACACATAAGACTCCATGTACATATAAATACACACACGATACACTCCATGCATATACATACATGATACACTCTATACTAGGCCCACACGGAATCTGCATGCACAGAATTCCGCAGATTTTCCACAGAATTCCGCAGATTTCTGCAGATTTTTAGCCCATCATTAATTTTGTTTATTTACTTGAGTAAATGTGTGTAAATCTAAATTTATTCAGTTTTCTTATTAATTACAGTAATATTATTGACTACTATGAAAATGTTCATCTGATTTATGTACAATGCAGTTTGTACAGTAATATTTTCTGTCTTTTAGTAGATATATTATATGAGAAACTTGCTTTGTTTATCAAATTAAGTGAATCTATTTGGATTTGCAATTTAAACATTAAATAAAAGTTAAAAAGGTAATACTTTTTATTTCACATATTAAGTTTTAGTTATGATACTCCCAAAATAATTCCACAAAAATCTGCAGATTTTTACCAAAATTCTCCGCAGAAATAGCAAAAAACGTCCGCAGATTCCATCTGGCCCTGCTCTATACATATACACATTCTATACATATACACACGCTCTATACATATGCACACATAATACATTCTATACATACACTATACACTCTATTCGTATACACACATGATACAATCTATACATATGCACACATGATACATTCTATTCATACACACATGATACACTCCATACATACAGTAACTAAAGCAATCTCCATTGTACGGAGCAAGAGTACTTCTTTTCTGTTTCAAACTGAACAGTTGCATCATCGATGACGTAAGCATCCTTTGGCTCAGAAGGCAAAAAATGCAATGTGAGTGCGGGCAAAGAGGGAGAAGGGAGGGGGGACAATCGCACCTGAGCACTGTTGTCAACTATGCCTTGTGTGAGTACCAAGGTTATTATAATTATTGAAAAAACGCAAACTAACATTTAAAAATATTTTTGTTAACTGAAATAAAAACTAAACTAAACTAAAACTGTATTGTGTACAAAACTAACTGCAACTAACTAAAATATGTCCCTCGTTTTAGTCTTTGTAAATGTATTTAAAACATAAGCCTACTGTTTGCCTTTTAGAAGTAAATGTATTTACTTCGCGTTGCCAGATGTTTGACCTGTACGGCATCTCAGAATCTATAATCCTAATGTCATTAACCAGATCAAGCAAGTCCTCCTCCAGTCAGTCCTCGATGTTGCTCCTGCGACAAAAACAACGAGTGGACATGACAGCAACACAGTGACCGCATTAAATATGACCCGAGTAGAGACTTAAAAGTATTAATTTAACTCATTTGTGCCCTGATCATTGGTTTTATTTCTGTATTAGTGATCGTGACAGCGATCTTTTTAACCGGATCTTCTAAGTGAACTGGTTGAAGTAGTTCACCAAATTGAACTAAAACATTTGAAATGATTTGCGTCTCCAGTAAGCACTCTTATCTACAAGCTTCTTACTTTTTAACTGAATAACTCTGGAAATTGGTTTAATTCCAGAGTTATTTAGTTATTCCAGATTAGATTTGAGAACCGGTGAACTGATATTACTGCGCATGCATGATTCAGCAGGTGAACCGAACACAAACAGTACATGACAGCCTGCAGTGACTGAAGCAAACCTGAACGACTGCAGCGCGGGTAAACCAAGTGTTTAATTGAGAGAATCTGGAGAAGTTTTTTTCATAACAGAAAGTCGTAATGTAATTTAATTAAGTGAATCATGCTTCAGTTGGTTGCAAAATCTTAATTAAAAAACTTTTAAGTAAAAAAAACTTTTTCATATCACGGTTATGTTTTAACTGACTGAAATTATAAATGCTGACTACATATTTTTGGTATATTGAGTCCAAACATAGGAGGATTGTCACAAAAGATCTGGTTCACGTTAAAGATCTGAACTTCACGTCACTACTATCGAACCTCAGAGGCAGCCTTGCACACATATTTTTCTTAGGGCTGCTATCTTGTGGGCTGTTGTATTTGAGTTTGAGGATGGATGGATGATAGTGGTCATGTGTCCTCTGAATACATGTTTAAAAAAATGTGTCTTTGGTTGAGTGCTTATTATACAATATTTATTCTGATGATGTGGAATCTTGCACCCAACAAATATCCTTATTTACAAAAAAAACTAAAACTAATACTTAATCGGGAACACTTCATAATAACTACACACTATGAATCGTTTATTAAGCATTATCAAATAGTTAATTCATTATCTGTTAAGTATTAACTTTACATTCATAAATGTTAGTAAGCAGTTTATATATACAGCTACAAATGATGCATTCTTGACTTATAAGCACATTTATAATGTGCTTAATAATTTCTACTTTCATACTATGTTAATGATTTATTTTTTGTTACTAAATTAAGTATTGCATTATTTACAAACCAGTTATTTAAGCATAGTTGGTTGTTTTATAAGATCATTCAGAATGAGTTAGTAAATGATTAATAAACTATTCAAATTAACATTTTATAATTCTTATTATTCAGGCATACAGTAATAGTTAATTTGTATGTTAAAAAATGCTTTATTAACTCAACTTCATCCAGTTTTGTGACCTAATCTGAAGTGAGGACTATTTATGCTTTATAAATCCATTTTAAATGACAATTAAAGGCTTAGTTAAATTCTTAACAGGAAAAAAAGAACATTAACGACATTATTCATTTCTATTTGTTTGAAGATACACAAATGAAACTGTATCAAATGAAATAGAAATCTTTGCAATCTTATGTAAAATAAAATTACTGAGCAGTTTAAACATTGCATCCTCTTATATTAATAAATTATTATATTGTTGTTGTTTTATCCAATTTTGTTATATTTTGACTCCTGTTATTCAGCAATGTTTAAACTTTACTGTAATTTTTAGATAAGATTGCAAAGATTATTGTTCATTTGATACCAAGCCTTTAATTGCAATTTATAAGGGACTCATAGTCCTCACTTTAGGACTATAATAATCCCCATAGATTAAGTCATAAAACTGCATGAAGTTGAGTTAATAAAGTATTTATTAACATTCATGGTAACCATTACTAAATGCCTGAATAATAAGACATATAAACGATTTTCAATAGTTCAATAGATATTTCAATTGTTTATTAATCATTTACTAACTCATTCTGAATGATCTTAAAAACCCCCAACTACCTTTAAATACAAATGGTTTGTAAGTAATGCAATGCTTACTTTAGTAATGAAAAATCTATCAGTCACAAATTATGAAAGTACAATTATTAAGCACATTATCTAGGTGCTAAGTCAAGAATACAGCATTTTTAGCTGCAGTTATAAACTGCTTACTAACGTTTATTAATGTAGAGTTAATGCTTAACAAATAATGAATTCACCAGATGCTAATGCTTAATAAATAATTAATAGTGTGTAGTTATTATAAAGTGTTACCACTTAATTGAATAAAAACTAAACTAAAACTAAGCAAATTCAAAATGTAGAAACTAATAAAAACTAGTAAATCTACCTCTAAAACTAATTAAAACGAACTGAATTTGGAAACAAAAAGTCAAAACGAAATAAAACTAATGAAAAATCCAAAACTATAATAATCTTGGTAAGTACACCCTAAGAGTGTGCAAGGTAACATGCAAGCATTGTATTCTGATCCAATGCAGGAGTAAACACAGGTAAACAAAGTTGTTTTTACAAATTTTTTATTGTATAAAAGTGCAATTTCAAACATTTTCAGTCCCCAAAACACTATTGAAATGAACAGCCAACACGCATAAATTGATTTCCATTTTAATGTGTCCATTAAACACCCCCATTTCTCTGTGTGTCTGCGCAGGACTACAGTATTGATGAGGAGGCAGCACTGCAGGCAGCACTGACCCTCTCACTGTCCGAGAACTGAGGGTCTCGCATCATATCCTGTTCCACCGCATCAAAGATCTTCTCACCCGTCTCGTTTTAGGCTAAATATTTTCCATCGTTCCTCTGTTTCTCTCCTCTCACTCTACCTCTTCTCTGCTCTACATTTCCGAGCTACACCCCAGACAGATCCTGAAGTACTGTAGCTCTCTAACTTGTTTGCCAGTCACTTAAGATTTGAGAAGGCTTGTCGCTTCCTGTATTTGAAGGGAATCATCTGAACATCAGCTAACAATACAATGATGGATGCAAAAAGGTCAGACGAGGGATTAGATCTATGTCACTATTGCTTGTTCTTGCTGTTGTTTTCTGTGTCACAGACCCTGGTGATACGGTAAAGAGGGATCATCGCTCGACAGTGCGTTATGTTATCAGAAGCGTTAACAGAAAGCTGAACTTTGTTGTGAAAAAGTGAACTCTCATCTTTAGGCAATACCAGTACAGAATAGATCGTTTTTCATCCTTTATGGAATGCCGAGTATCATCTGCCATTTTTTTATTTTATTTTTTAATGCAAGAGCTGATGTGAATACTTGCACTCATCACCGTTTTCTACACGTCTGAATTCTAGTGTCGTTGTTCTTTTATAGCTCAGCAACAGAATATTGACCGACGGGGCTCTGCGTTTAACTTGCTACAGTAATATTTTCTAAGGAGCATCAGATAAGATTCAAATTTATATTTTTGGAAGAAAAAAAAACACCTTTCAGTTTTAAATGGTGCACTAATAATGGTGCATTCATAATATGGTGTAGTGAAACATTTCTTCTCCTTTTAATGTGTCCATTTGTAGTGTTCATCAGTATCACTCATTAGTGCTGACAAGTCTGGTAGGAGACTTTTTGTTTTTAAAGTATAGTTCACCCAAAAATGAACATTTTGTCAGCATTTACTCACACTTGACTTGTTCAAAACCTCTCTGAGTTTCTTTTTTCTGTTCAAAAGATAAGAATATTTTGAAAAATGCTGCTTGCTAGACCCCATTGACTTGGAAGTTGATAGACCCTTTCATACTGTACAGTGATGGTATCCAGAAAAATATCCAGAAAATTTCTGTAACGACTTTAATGGTAAATTAAAGAAGTGCTGTTCACACAGGCAAGGAGGTTCCGAAATTTTTCCAGAAAAGACCGTTCATGCATCCAATCCAAAATATCGGTAAATTCTGACTTCATTAACCAGAAATGGCCTCTAAACGACTGTGCTTGTATTTGTAAACATAATAGGAGTCAGGCTTTTGTTGATGTTTTCACTTTTATTTAAAGCTTTTGCTGCTTTTGCCTCAGAGATGTCCAGAGGCAGAAGCGCGAACCACAGCAAAATGTTTCCACATTTGACTACATTATAAATTCTGTAGATGGATAAGTATTGTGAACAACTTCGATGAATACTTTCGCATGTCGAAATGTACTCACACGTTCACGAGCGCCACTCTTCTGTTCAGAAGATAAAATTATATATCTTCAAATATTTTGAAAAATGCTGCTTTATGGACCCCATTGACTTGGAAGTCAATATTTAGAAATATTTATATAAAAGTATATATAGTATACTATAGTGTATTGGTTATCGGCTTCCAAATCTTTAGAGTTATCGGTTATCGATATTGGCTAAAAAATCCATATCCGTGTATCCCTGACTAACAACTAGCAGCTAAATGTGTCATTTACTTTATAGGCTTTTATTTTCATAAACAGCACATATGTGAAGCGTCTGAATGTTTTGATTGGCTGGAGTAGATGTCTCACGTCAGCACGTTCTAAAAATGACATGCTCTTTCCGGCAATTTTCTTTCTGCGTTCACACAGAGCAGCATTCCAGGAAATTACCGGTAATGTTTCTTTGCAGAAACTGGCCAGAACGAATTTACCTGTAAATTCCAAAAAGGCCTGTTCACACATGATCTCTTTATTTATTTATTACCTTCAATTTTCGGGAAAAGTGTGAATGGGCTGATTTTTTCCCAGCAACCAGCATTCTTCAAATTATCTTCTTTTGTGTTCAACAGAAGAAATGAACTCATTTAAAAGGGAGAGAAAATGACGAGATCATATAAATTTTTGAGTGAACTATGCGTTTCATGCTATTGGGTGCTATGATACGGCGATAATTCGTTGGAATGAAAAGGAAATGTTAGGGAAGGTCCTTTGGTCCTCTGGAATTAAAGAGAAGATATTAATTTTATCTGTAAAATAAACAAGGATCTTATCATTCTTGTGCTGCCACAGAGAATATTGTGAAACATAGTATTGTTTCATATAATGACCACTAAATGGTCAATGATAGGTTGATAAGAACAGACCAGCTAGCCAAATTTTATTAATGTATATTCAGAATTAGGATGTGAATGAATACTGAATTAACAATTAGTTTATTGTGAGCAATACCAACTAGTTTCCCATGCATCCACTAATCCAAACATTCCAAAGTGATAGAAGGCACCACATGATTAAGCGAAAGTATTAAGAACGTCCCGGGAAGTGGAAGAGTGTGCTTTTGTAAACTTTGCCCACATCGTGTACAAATTCAGAGTGCAAATTCGGTTGGTTGCCTTTTACTACTGCTATTAAAGGGTTTCTGTACTTTGTAAGTGTTGAATTCAAGCCTGTGTACAGTGTTAAGGAGTGCTGATGTTTAGATGAGTATTGGTTTGATAGGATTAAGTATTCGGTATAGGAATCTAACGTTCCTACATGCTTAACCTAAAAAAAAATGTGTTCCTATTGCGTTCATCTCTGCCACAAGCTATAAAGTATACCAGGAGCTCACTGTTGGGACTGAAACATACTCAGCGGAAGTACATAAATGTGTAAAATGCACCAAAAAGAGCTTGTAGTATTACTTGATGTTTTTTTCTGTTCTTTCCTTTCTCTGATAAAAATGGTTAGTATTAAAATAACTCAAACTCAACATATTTCATTGGGAGCAGTCAGTGATGTTGTTAGTATTATAGTGTAGCAACTGTATAATAAAAAAATCTTATTAAAATTTATGTAATCATTTGTGTAAATGTATAACATGTTGTCATGTTTTACTTCACTTACACTCTAAACAATTATGTCATAATGCATTGTTGGTTAAAATATTGACAAACCCAACCATTGGGTTAAAAAGGGTTAAAAAAATGACACCAGCTATCAACTATTAACAACATTAAACCCAATGTTAGGATTGTCCATATTTGATCCAATGTTAGGTTACAACAACTCAGGATTGTTTAGAGTGTACTATAGATCAGTGTTTCCCAACCCTGTTCCTGGAGACACCAACAGTTCATATTTTGAAATCTCCCTTATCTGACCCATTCATTTCAGGTTTTGGAGTCTCTTCTAAAGTTCTGAGGAGTTGATTCAGGTGTGCTTGAAAAGCAAGCGGTTGAAAATGTTTGTTGTTGGTGTGCCTTCAGGAACAGGGTTGGGAAACACTGCTATAGATAACGCATCAAGATTCTCATCAAGCTGTTGCTCCACCATTACTTCAGCAACTGATTGGACAAAAAAGCCCTCAAATTTCCTCTTTTCATATGGTAGCGAATGCACATTAGCTTGTATTAGCTGGCATTGACACTTTAGAACAAAATAATGTATTATATTGTGCTTGCATAGATGTTGTTTGCATTTATGTACTTGCGTAGTGTGTTACCAGTCTACAACACACTAAAACAATACTCTGTTGTTTCAACCCAGAATTTAAAAACAGATTAGGTTTAAAATATAAATTAAAATCTAATTTAATTAAAACTGAATATGCTGTATTGTCCGTATTTTTAAATTGTGGTTGAAACAACCCAGCATTTTTTAAAAGTGAAGGACAAGCTCCAAGAGTTACTGCGCTTGGTTTGGCAGATTTGTTTGATGCTGGTGCATCAAATCACTGTTTGTATAGCTTTGATATCTCAAATATCAGATATAGTGGTTTTGATATCTTTAGAGCTAAACTTGGCTAAAGAATGGAAGACCATTAGGGCTGGTTGGGAGCATTTGTTTTTGAAGTTACCAACTTTTTTATTTTAGAAAAAAGATGATTTTTTTTTTTTAATCGTGAATCATTTCTGTGTTGAAAATGAGTGTTTGTTCAAGCTGTCACAACAGAGCCATTGTGATTCTCTCCATTTTGTGAGTTATTTTTATTTAGGAAGGTTAAGCGTGTCACAATCATTGTCCAAGCTGAAATGTAGTGGCCAGGAATGAAATACCTGTAAGTTTGAGTTCTGCGTTGGTCTGCAGCATGAGAGCGACTCAAAATGACTTTGAAGAAAGGAACATTTATGAACTTGTGTAATTCCATAAATATCTTGCTGTCAGTTTCTAATCATTTAGAAAGTGTAATGTGTAATCACTTAGAGTGATCATTCCTGTATGGTTTTCTTAAAAGCCATAGATGATTTTGTATTGATTTCTTTAAGACTAACACTGTGTCCTAAAGGCATGATGAATTGTATGTCTTCTGTGCGAATCTTAACAGCCTGGATTCAGTTGGATTTCCATAGTCAGTGGGATACTGGCCATTTTCATGATGGTGAAAAATATGTTAGGGATAATATACATTCAGCTGGTTCTTCTCACAGAATAAAGCTCAACAGGCTTTGCAGGTGTTGTATATTACTTAAGGGCTTTATTCTACAAAATAACCGGCTGGATATACATTATCCTGCTTATTACATGGCTACTGAAACATTAATCTGACTACACTGACTCTTTAATTAAACATAAAGCTTGCAGTGAGATAAAATGCAGCTTACACTAACCTATTCAGTCAAGGACAGCAGCGTGTCAGATGTGTTTATGAATATACCCATTGCCAAGATTATTCGTAGTACCCAGATGAGCCCGTGTAATTAGATTAGATCTTTCAAGGAAATGCAACTATTATATGTATTGTCAGAAGAGTGTCTAATTCGTCCGAATTCAAACAATTTAATTTGCATCTACACGGCCATCTATAACTTAGTTTTAATTTGTATTCAGTTGTATGATCTAATTCATACGTTTTAGTACGATTTGCCAGCACAACCTCTAGGCAATTTGTAACTTTTAGATTTTTTTATCACCCAATGATGGTTGGATTTAGGGGCGAGGTTGGTTGCCACACCTCCTTTTTAAAATTTTACATTTTTGTATGACTGAACTTGTACAATTTTTTTTACGAATTAGCCACTAAACTGACGTGAACAAAGCATTAAGCATGAGTGATTTACTTGTTAAGTCAATTCAAAGATGCGAATAGACATCCTGTGGTGTATTTTGTGCAAATCGAGTCATTCGCGCAGCCTCATTGTCTCAGTTGTGCATTTTGCATGTTTAACAACGTGTATCGCGCGAATTGCTCGAGTTGGAAAATCTGAACTTGTTTTTGGTGTCCCGTGTGCTAATCCTGTTGCCAACACTGCACAATAGCTCATCAAACTGGGCTTGGATCAGTCTGGAGCACCGCTAAAAGCCTCCATCATCCAAGTATAGTTTTTGGAGGAGTTGATAAACTCACAGAGCTGGTTGCACCTCTGAAAGGATCTAGTGGATTCAGACACGGCGCCGAACAAATCTACAGTGTTATTCAGTCTTCATAAAGAACAGCTATGATCTCAATAAAATCTATGTTAGCCATTTAGCAATGAAACTAGAGTCACCGGGCAAACAGAAGCCCTGCCCATGATGCAAATCCACGTCTATTGCCTTTTAAAGCGAATTTGACACGCAAATGAAGCAAATTTGACGTGCGAATGAAGCGAGTAAATTTAAAATGTTCGCGCGTCTATTTACGCATGAATAGTGTGATTTATTCGCGCATGCCACGTCTGGTGTGAACACAGGGGACACGCCTCCTTTTAATAATCGTATGTTCACAAGATCGAAATCGTCTGAATTTGTAAAAATTAACCGCTTTTCTGACAATACTTAAAATAGTACAGTAGCGTTTCCTTGTGAGATCAAGCTGAAGGGGTAGATAGCCCTTCGAACTGAGATTTATCAGGACCACACTCGAAACCAAGGGGTAAGAAAATTTCCCATAAGACACCAGCCACAACGGCAGGATAGCTGCACCTGGAAGTCAGGAGATCCACAAGTTTGTATTTTTTTTTTGGCATTATTACGAATTTTTAAAACAAACAAGCATATGTTTTAATATATTCATAACCGCTTTCGTGTGTTACCGTCATGCTTTAAAAAACAAAACAAATAAAAAACGCTAAATTTTGCAATCTATAATCCAGAATAATAACTCTTGTAAAGCAGTCCCACAACATTCTGACTCTCGATGACACTCCAATACCCTGTCAGAAAAGTCTAGAACTCATATTAATTTTAGTAAAAATTAACCACTTTTCTGACAATACTTAAAATAGTCCAGTAACGTTTCCTTGTGAGATCATGCTGGTCAAACTGATGTCAACAGAAAAGGACCACCACTCCACACATGGAAACAAATAGTACGATTTTGCTTGAAGGTTACCAAAACAAACTTTTCTTTCAGCAGATTAACTTGCATGGATTAATTGTTCACCTAAAGTGTAACAATGGGCGCAAAATAAACATTGTAAATTTTGACTTCACACAGACTTTAAGGTCTTCAAAGAGACAAATAAGATCACGTCTCATTAGGACACAGTGTTACTTGTCATTTGTCTTTTGATGTGCATTTGTACTGAAAACAGGCCGATTATAATTGTCTATGGCCTTCTGGGTAATGTTGGAATGTCCTTGTTGCTATTTATTAAGAGGCCCATAAAGAGGCTTATACATTTATAGTATAAGTGATCATTTATCTTTTCTTTTTGTTAGATTGTACATAAAATGGCAACACTGCCACTTTTTTTGTGGCGTATGTTGAAATTTGGATTAAGGTGTGATCACCTTTTCTGCTAAGAAGCATGTTAAATCATTGCACTTTAACTCAAATGTCGTTTGATGATTGAGTAGGAATTTTGTTCCAGTTATTTAGTGTAACTGCCACAAGAGGCAGGTGAATCTGTCATGTCGTTGTGTGAAAAGAAAAAAAACATGGTAGGTCGAGTTCAGATATTAGCTCATTTCAGTAATTGGTCATTTGCAAAAAAATAAACCTTACTGAAACAAAGCAGTGAGAATTTGTCAGTAGCTGCCAAACGAGAATTGCCTACTGAACATGTGTTGACTGTATTTTGGTGGCAAAGTGTTTTTCATTGGCTTCCCTTGGGGATTTACATGGTGTCAGTATTTTATGGGCTTGCTCTGAAAGAATAACATGAGATTGAGGACTAGACAGTAGAAAAAAAGACAAGAGTTTCCTGGTTTATCCCAGTGTTTTTACTTAATGATGTTTTTTTTATGTGTCTAAATATATTGCTCAACAATATTCATGTGCACAGCTGTAGCATAGTACGTTTTTTTCTCTCTCTCTTTTTTTTTTAAGTGAAACTTTTGATATTGTACAACACAGCTCTCCAGTTCTGATACCTTTGAGAATGACCTTAAAATGTATATTTTTCACTCTTTTTGTATTGTAACATAAATGCATACCGTCACAGATTAAACATACTGAACATACTCCTGCATTTGCTGTGTTGGTTGATGGCCGTCCACCAGAACAATACGGGATGGATGGCTCTCTGTGTAAAGGAGAAAAGACTCAGTGGAATACAGCGGCTTACATCTTTTGGGATCATAAACGTTAGATGCTTGAGAAAGAATCTCTCTGGACTCATTATGGACTTTTGGATTCATGCATCCGCTCTGCAGCAGGAAAAAAAACTGTCCTTAAGCTGCGGACAGAGGGCGCCACTGTAGGACCTGCGTTTGTGTGTTTGCTAAGTGTGATTTATGCATTCACAACTATGAATAATAATGAGATAACAGTAATAATGCTGATGTTAATGATGGTGTGCATTTTTGAAGCTGTAATACTGACTGAGGTTTAATAAGATACTTACACAGTGTATTTGTAGCAGTTTCCCCCTTAATAAAAATTCAGATTCACCCATCTCTAATGGTTTCTTCCTTTAGTGTAAAAGTTTTTACACAAATAACATGTCAGTTAGGTCTGCAATATTATGTTTTGCCACGATATATATTGCAATATGAATATAATTTCACCAGATGACATTATTTCAATAGCTTTATTTGGAAAGATTTCCTTCATTTAGATTGACTGGGATGATCTAGTCATTTTCTATGCAGTGGATATGCATTGATTATAAACTGCATGCGAAAATAAATAAATAAACAGGGCTTTATGGTTTTCTGGGGAGTCTAACAGTATTTAAGTAGAGAAATTGAATGATCAAATCTAAAATATAATAATCGTATCACTAAATAAAGAATAATAACTTTATGTTTTAGTCTTTAATAAATCTAATCCTGCGATGTTGCAGATACAAATATTGCAATATTGATGCTCAAACAATATATTGTTTGGCCCTAATGTAAATAAATAAAATTTGGGAGTCTTGTTTTAAAAAAATCATCCCAAAAATCATCCCAACCCCCTGAAAGACATCAAAACAAGATGTCAACAGTTTAATCGTGAAAAATAGTTTTTCTCTGATCTGTATGTTAAATAATGATATTAATAACTTATATATTATATTTAATAAATATATTTAATAAATAATAGATCATATGAATAAAAATTAGACCACCCCTTTAACATGTCATACTATTGTGAATACATAATTGCGCCGATCTGTCTATGTGAGAAAAAAATCATTCAACAGCCTAAAACTGGCAGATCTACACCACTGATAGACATTGTATGAAGTAAAATAGAATTAGGCCCATTGACCTACACCAATTGTAATAGCTAATCAGAGGTTACTGTTGGTCACTAAATACACTAAGGCCCAATCCCAATTCTACCCCTTAGCCCTTCCCCTTACCCCTACCCCTTGTTTTGTGCATTCCCGTGAAGAGGTAGGGGTGTCCCAATTCTCTTTAGCTTGAAGGCATAGGGCTAAGGGGAAGGGGTAGGTAGCGCTTCGAATGGAGATTTTTCAGGACCACACTCAAAACCAAGGTGTAAGAAAATTTTCCAGAATACACCAGCCACGACGGCAGGATAGCTGCACCCGGAAGTAAGGAGATCCAGAAATTAGTATTTTAGTCATTATAATGAATTTTTACAACAAACAAGCATTTGTTTTAATACATTCATAACCGCGTTCGTGTTTTACTGTCATGCTTTAAAAAAAAAAACGCTAAAATAAAAAACGCTAAATTTCGATATCTATCATCCCTAATAATAACTCCTGTATAGCAGTCCATAATATGGAGTCACATTTGTTTCTTTATTATTCAATCAAAAATATTTTGTTTTAAAGAAAAATTAAGAATGTAGTAATTAAAAAATAAAAGATTTCAAATAAAAAAACACGTTTTATTAAAAAACTTATGTCAATGATAATAAAATATTTTGGATTGCAAAAAATAAACTATTGTCCTATTATGCAGTTACCACAATTTTCATTGCACACTCATTCATTTGCTCTCTGTTCTGCTGTCACTTATTGCACATCTAGAATCTTTGCTTGTGGGTTGAAATGTTTTGCTTGTGAGTTGAAAAGTTTTGAACCCATTTATGCTGAGGTTGGTTTTGTGTCTTTATTATTCAAACAAACAAATAAAGTTTTTGACCAAAAAGGTCAGTCAGAGGTACAATGCAATTAAAAAATAAAAGATTTCAAATAATAAAAAAGATTTATTAAAAAAATGCACACTGAAAAAAAAAACTATTGCCATTTTATGCAGTTAACACCAGATTTATTTATTGTGTGCTCATTCATTTTGCTTTCGGTTTTGTTTAATTTTTTTGCGGATCTAAAATCTTTGCTTGCAAGTTGAAAAGTTTTGCGAGTTTAAAAGCTCTGCAGCTCAGTGGGCGGGATCTTCTGAAAACACCTTATTCTATTGGTCAATCTTGATTGAGGTCACAGGTGGTGCATGCCCATTAAATTTTCACGCGATTGGACTGGACTCCCTCAGTGACAAGAGCGAGCTATGGTGAGCAACAGGTCTTCTTCAAGGTAAGTTAACTGAAACTATAATAACTTGTGTTTTACCATCCACATTTACCATCTGATAATGTAACGACTGCTAGTATTAAACTGTGTAGTCTATGATATTGATGCATACTTTTGATTGACTAACATTAGCTGTCTGTCCTCCAACAGTCTGTATGCAGATGCGATAGAGGATACAGTTGTGCACGTCTTGGCTGTGCACTTACTTTTGAACACATCATGTATTCATATGTATATATATATATATATATATATATATATATATATATATATATATATATATATATATATATATATATATGTGTGTGTGTGTGTGTATATATACAGTATGTGTGTATATATATATATGTATGTATATATGTGAGTACATGATGTGTTCAAAAAAATATATAGCTATCTTGCATGTATTTCATGTAATTTTAGTCAATCGAGAGTATTCATAAATATCACTGACTAGACAGAGTTTAATACTTGCAGTCGTTACATTATCATATGGGAAATATGGATGGTAATATACAAGTTACTATACCATTTCAGTTAACTTACCTTGAAGTACTTGAAGTAGACCTGATGCTTGCCATAACTCGCTCTTGTATATCACGCGGTATAAGACAGCTCCGCTCTAAAATCAAAAGAAATTAAATCAGAACATCTTTAAGTAATCCTTTATCGTCAGAGAAAGGAACAGAACTCGATTTGCAACTGATTCACACCGAGTTGTTTGGCTTTAACGTTATATTTGGAGCTCAACATGCCAGCTAAACCTCGTAAAGCAACAGACCAGCCCGTGCCCGCATCGGACTCGGCTGCAGATGATACAACGGCCTAAAATACTCAAGACACGGGTAACGCAGCAATTCTTAACGAAAATTCTTCTCTACGCTTGGAAATATATGCAATTAAAGCGAAAATCTGCAAAATAATGTATGCCAAAATTGAACAGCTTGCCATCTCAATACGAAGAACTGTATGTGTTCCAACAGGTGGCCAGTTCTGAAATTTCAGCGGTTAAAATTACGATGGATGAACATGCTTTGAAACTGGCAAGCCTAGAAGCCACTTCTTCCGATATGGTAATTAAGCTTGAACAACATGTGGGCCGTTTGAAACAGGTGATAGAGTAACTCACGAAGAAATGCGTGGATCTTGAAGGACGTAGCAGGAGGCAAAACATCCGTGTACTAAATATCAAGGAAGGGGCCGCATCTGGGAAGAAACCGAGAGACTTTATCGCACAACTTCTAAAAGAGGCATTATCGCTGGATAATCTACCACTTGTGAATTGCGCCCATCGGACACTACGAAATCGTTCAGGAATCGAAGAACCGTCGAGGGCTTTTGTGCTTCGGCTACACTACACCCACAAATTAGAAGAAATCCTGCAGAGAGCGGCTATGATGCAGCAAGTTACATTCAAAGGGCAGAGAATCAATATCTTTTCTGATTATCCTCCAGGGGTTGTAAAGTGCCGTGGCTTTTCAAGCGAGCTTCTGAGGGACAAACCCGGTATCAGTATGGACAGTATCCAGCAAAATTAAGAGTCACGTATAACTGCAAGGAACATTACTTCACAGATCCAGACAAGGCTGTTAAGTTTGCGGAAAGCTGTTTTGGGCCAGAATGACTGTTTTGAAGTTGTAGGGGGAAAAACAGATACGTGTGATCACTCGTTAAGTCAACATACTCGTTTTTACTCCTTTAAATATTATTCTATGCATATACTAAGATGTTCTGCAAGTCTCCTTACTGTGGAACTGTGGTAATTTTATGTTTGAAGGTTAGTGAATAAGTTACCTATGTAACTTAAGATGTTTTTTGGATTACTTAATTTGTGTGTTTTCACTCAAAATACAGCGGTTCTGGAACGTTATATATTCCATTCATTTATTTATATATATATATATTTTTTTTTTTCTTTAAGTGTGTAAATTTTAATTTATTAGACTTGGTCTCTGTTGCCGGTTCTGGTTAGATGACGAGACAGTTATTTGAATGGGTGGGTGGGTTTGTTGTTGGAGGCCTGTTTAAGATACTTCTAAATGGTAAAATGTATGGTCATAATTATATAAATCTATTTAGTTTGTAATGATGCAGAATAATACTGTAACAATAGGTAACAAACGAGGGCTTACTTTTGCTTCCTGGAATGTGAAAGGAATAAATCTTCCCGTTAAAAGAAGTAAAGTATTATCACATTTAAAATCACTTTCAGCAGGCATAATTTTTTTTTAACAGGAAACTCATCTGAATTAGACTCTAAGGTTAAGTTGAGGTGTAGGTAGATAGAAAACATATATCAGTAAAATTTCGCTTATGAAACTTAATGAACTGTATAAAGAGAGGATTAGTTATTAATATAATAGCAATTAAATAAGTAATTGCATGTATTTATGTTCATTCATGGGTGATGACTGGGGGGGGGGGGGGGGGGGTGTAACGAACGAGGAGACTGACATGGAGGGATCCATTATGCAGTATTTATTAGTCACAGTTAAACAAACATCCAATACGCACTAAAGTGCGAACACACATCAACAGTAAGCAATAATGGTCTTGGGGCTGGCGGCTGACAGACACAGAGTGATTTACCAGGCATAGATCAGTGGCAGGCGGTGTGGTTCAGAATCCGTTAGACAGGCTTGGGTCGAGGGCAGGCAGCGTGGTTCAGAGTCCGTGTATAAAGCAAGGGTCGTGGGCAGGCAGAAGGCAACTCAGTCAGAAACAGTCCGGGGTTATTCTCAGAAGATCAGACAGGAAAGACCGCTCAGTAATGCTGGCCGGGGCTAAACAAGACTTCGCAATGAACTGGTGTTTGAGTGTGGCTTATATAAGAAGCGTGGGTCGTTAACTAGATTCAGTTCAGGTGTGTGCACAATCAGTTTAGATGGATGATGTAATGCTTAAAAGTCCGGGTATGGTGACCTCTGCTGGCCAGCGAGGGGAATGACTGGGACCGAGTCGGTAACATGGGGGGTTGTTTGATTCACCCGCCCCCACCAATGTCAAGTGCAATGAATTCCTACGCACTTGGTGCAATGAAAATTGTGGTAACTGCATAATAGGACAATAGTTTATTTTTTGCAATCCAAAATATTTTATTATCATTGACATAAGTTTTTTAATTAAACATGTTTTTTATTTGAAATATTTAATTTTTTAATTGCTACATAATTAATTTTTCTTTAAAACTAAATATTTTTGATTGAATAATAAAGAAACAAATTTAATTCCATAGTACCACAGCATTCTGAGACTTAATTGAAACTCAAATTCCCTGTCAGAAAGGTCTAGTGGCTGGGAATGGGCTTTTTACAGAGTCTGCTATAATGTTAATGTTGTTTTTGGTGTGTTTACATAGATAAATATGGCCACTGTATAAATGCGCAGAACAGTTACGATCTTATTGCCACATTTAATCATTATGATTACATAATATATGTCTTCAGTGATTTCCTGAAGATAAAAACCAAACAATAACGCAACTGGAATAACTACAGCAGTCGTGATCGTCTGATCTCATTTGAAGCAAGAGATTGCGATTTAAAATGATCAGTTTCACTGTATTTATTTAATGCTTACATTAGTAAATAAATATTGGTAATATCTGTTTTATTCTTTAAAGTTCTGGGAATGTTTGTTTTGAATTTCAAACAAAAATATATTAGTCAAATATTTTTAACACTCTATGGCATAGTGAATTTTGGCCCACAAACCCCCCTTTAAATTTTAAAAAGTAAAATAAATCAAAAAAGTCTAATAATAAGTTGGTGACCATAGTCTGCTTGAGCACACTGCTAGCAGAATGCAAGATAGATTTCACTTTTTATCATATTTAAATTTAAATATCTTTATATTAAACATATGTGTGATGTGCATGGATATGTGAAGAAGCATGTTTGAGAAAGACACTTTTTTTGTTATTATCTACACACTAAAATGCTACTTTTTCATTTGTTGCCTCAGGGCAACATTGTGCATTGTTAGACCACTTTTGTAAAAACAATAACATCCTATGGATGGAAATGTATAGTTATCACCATAATATACGAAGAGGTGAGATGCAAAACCTTCTAAATCCATCAGACCTCTTGTCTTGTAAATGAGCATTTTCTATCAGGCTCCTCTGATTAGGTTCAGAAGTTTTATTTTATATGTAATAATAAGGTTATTAACTAAATAAGGTTATTAGTAAATAAAATACTTTTTATTTTTCCCCAAAATATCACTTTAGACAATTATTTGGTTTTTAACAAGGTAGATTTTCTTTTGCGTCAAAACCAGCTAAATCCACATCTGCTATTTTTGCAAAAACCTCTAAATCCACCTATTGGGACAAGACATTGTAATTAAGAAATTATTTTACCAAACATAAAACACATTACACAAACAACCTAAAATTAATAATATATATAAATCTGTTAAGTAAGTGGCGGTTCATTCCGCTGTGGTGACCCCTGATAAACCAGGGACTAAGCAGAAGGAAAATGAATCAATGAAATCTGTCAAGTAAGTGCATTATTCAATGATGATTAAAAAATGACATTAATTAAATCTTAATCTGTTGTCATTTCTGATATTTGGGATTTAGATTTAATGTAAGTAGAACATTATAAACATTGCGAACTAAGCTTGTTAGTTTCAAATAATGTAGTGTAAAAACATTGTGAAACATCAGTATCTGTGTATTGTCCATTAATATAAAAAGCTTATCAGACGTATAGGTATTATGAATTAATATAAATAATGTTTAGTTTAATACATTATATTTATCTTTTAAAGCGTAGCTTACATTAGCAAATAAAACACAAGGTAGGCCAACTGGGCAAAAAGGGGATGTTTCTCAGACAATTTTAGAAGCTGTCATTCATTCATTTTCACCATACTCAAGGTCAAGGTTGGTAAATAAGTGCATTTTATCTATATCACAGGGACACACCATACACCATATTTGGCTAGTTGTTGATGAAATATTACTTGTTGATACTGTTTTTGTTAAATTAAAACTTTTTCTAATGTATGTATGGCTTGTTTGTTCCTCATTTCACATAATGGACCCTTTTCACAAGCCTGTAATGATGCACTTAATGGTCATCAGCATCAGAAATACTTGAAAGTGTTTAATATTTTTTGTATGAACATCTATATGTATTTATGTATGTAGTATATCATCTTTGCTTCAAATTACAAAAAAACGAATTACAGCTTGTGCGAGGCGTTTCTAATGGGACAGGACAGTAAATTTGACATTATTCTCTCCTCTGGCTTACGGCATCAGTCTCACACAATTTTTTTTTCCTTTTTCTGAATGTCTTTATAATGTCATCGTGGAGTTTTCCGTTTATTAGTTGATCAAAGAAGATTTAAAAAAATGTATTTGTTGTACTCTCCCATTCACTGAACTCTAAGTTTTCTCAACTATAAAGACTTCTGCAACTGAGAAACCTGGAAATGTGAAAAGAGTCGATATACAGAAAACCTTCGTGTTTTAGTACCCTAGTAGAATATTGTTGCCCTGAGGCAACAAACCAAAATCTGGTGGGGGGATGGGTGGGGCTATAGGGGAAAGCACATTTTATGATTGATTTATTATAAGGGTCCGTCAAGCACCAAAAAATTATGGTGAAATATTTTTTCCTGCTAAAACAAAAATTCATGCCATAAAGGGTTAAGGTAAGTGGTTGCAAACAATTTACATGGGCTGAATTTAAACAAATGAATTTTAGTAAAAAAAAATAAAAATAAAAAAAGCTAAAAATGTATTTAAAAAACTAAATTTTATTAGTTTTTTTTAATACAGACCATATTGATTAATTGCAACCACTTACCTTAAAATATTTAGGTACTCCAATGAATCATTTTTTTTTTCAGTGCATTAGTGTTGATGTGTTGATTTTTTTTACTTATATTTATTTATTTATTTTAACATCTGTCATTTTATGCTGTAAATGACATTTAAATTGTACATTTGGAAAGGAATTTTCAGTAGTTTAGAGAAAAATGTAAATCTTACTCATAACTTTTAATAGTATCTGCAGAGAAACTGAGAATTGTCAAGTGATCTCTTAATTATTTCCAGTTGTTTAGTTGTGTGTTTTAAATTATGTATAATATCCAGTGTTCTAAGCCTAATTCACACTAATAACAATCATTCATTTCAAAACGATTGTGAAGTTCAGTTTTGGCTTGTTTAGGTGCTGTTTTTTTGTCTTGCAGATGCAGAAAGAGTTATTTATCATTTATTATGTCAGCCTCTTCAGCGTAGTTTTGAACTGATTTATTTATAGTTTGAATAAATAAGTAATTTTTTGTCTTGCATAACATAACAAATAGTCTCACTCTGCCTTATTACAGATTACATAATTTATTGTGTTAATAAATCATTCAGCATCTTTTGGGGTTGAGCATTCAGCCAAAAAAAAAAAAAAAAAGAACAGCCTAAACTACTGTAGCAATAAAAATAAAATATCCAAAAATAACAAATCATGTTATTAATTAACTTACAGACCTTGTTCACCTTCAGAACACAAATGAACAAATGTGCAGATATTTTAGATTCAATTCAGGAGCTCTCTCACCCTCCATAGACAGCAAAAAAAAAATCAGTTTTTCATCTACCTCGCTTAAATTATCTAAGATGATTTGGCAGATCCTGGATCTTTTAATCTTGATAACTGATGTCTGGCTAATATGGTTCTTCAAACAAGTTTGCAAATCAGATTAAAATGTCTGTTTGAACTGATCTGAGATCGCTGTGTGTGTTGTGAAGGACAGATCTATCGATCCTCGAAATCATGATCAGCAATGCAATGACTGGCTGACGGCACAGCAGCTATGATAATATCATATCATCGTCATATTAGCTGTCAAAACGTGCATGACTGCATAAAATATTATTCCTTTAAAATAAAAAACTGTTGAATATTGTGCATGTGTATTATCATTCACAAACTGGACTAAAGCTGGTACCTTGAAATAGTACACATTTCTTTCGAAAAGTCTATACATTTAAATTTTCTTTTTGAACCCCTTGGGGAGAACCACCTTGTCTGTACTTTTATTTTGGAGTGCAGATTGAATAAGTTCATTTCATTTTCCTTCAGACTTCGTCCCTTTATTCACCAGGGGTCACCACAGAGAAACGAACCGCCAACCTGTCCAGCTTATGTTTTTAAGCAGCAGATGCCCTTCCAGCTGCAATCCAGTACTGGAAAACACCCATACACTCTCAAATTCACACACATACACTATGGCCAATTTAGTTTATTCAATTCACCTATAGTGCATGTCTTTGGACTTGTGCGGGAAACCAAAGTGCCCGAAGAAAATTCCAACTGGCCCAGCCAGTACTTGATCCAGCGACCTTCTTGCTGTGAGGTGAAAGTGCTAACCACTGAGCCACCGTGTCACCCTGCAAAAATTCTATAAAAATATATCAACTCCTCTCTGCATCTCAAGTCCGCCAAAATACATGGCGAGCTACTGGACAAACTTGTAACAGCAGGAAAGCCATCCACCAGAGGTAAGCGATCAGCTGGTAAGTGCGAAATGGAATGGATGGCATCATACCACCCCATAGTTTTCGTTTTAAAGGCGAAATGCAGCCATGCATACTTCTGGCTACATAATCCGCAATCTCCAGAAATGTATACAGTGCTACATTTTCAGAATGAGCCTATGTTGAAATAAAATGTTACAAAGTACAATTTGATATTGCTTTTAACAATTAGTGTTAGTCTAGATGAGGGATCATGGGCATCGTCAACACCAGAGAAATGATGTCACAACTTGACCTCAGAGGTTATAAAGTGAGTCCGTATAAACAAAGTGGTCAACATGTAGCAACAAAACATCCAGATGGTGGAATGGCAGGAACAGGCCTTTAAATGTTACCATGCTGCACCTGTTCTGAGAAACTGATTTTCCACAACAACTCTAGCCAGAGCAGAACAGATACGCTAACAAGTGCAACACATTACTGTCATACACTGTGTGTCAACTGACTAGAAACCTGATATTTATATACACCCAGCGCTCAGTGTGGAAAATATTCTGTAAATCTCAGCGGCTGTAAGGCTGCTCTGAGATCCCCTGTAAAAATATCTGGCTGGCATTTGGTTGACAGACTAAATATAGATGCGTTTTGCCTTAACACTGGGTAAAATTAGCTCCTGGAAATGTTATAGTGTGTCACTATATGAAGCTAAGCTGTTGTAAGCTTACTATAAAAAAAGATTTCCTCATGTTTATGCCAGAAGAGTTGGTGTACTGTAGCGTGCTCATGACATCACACAATACTGCAAGTGCCAGAATAAACTGTAACACACCAAAAAATAAATTCCACTCTGTAACAAGTGCCTTTAACTGCACTCTCAGAAATACAAGAGCTCTCACTGCAGCGGAGCCTTTTCAAAAGATACGCATTTGTACCTAAAGGGTCCATATTAATACCTCAAGGGTACATATTAGTACCTAAAAAGAACAAAAGTGTTCCTTTTAAAAACAATTTAGGTACAAATATATGCTTTTGATGTACCAATGGACCCTTTAAGTACAAATGTGTATGTTTTGAAAGATGTGACAGCTTTCGTACCTTTATTTCTGAGAGTGTACTGTAATTACATTTTTAAAAATGTATGTGTGATAACCAACTTAAAAGGATAGTTCATCCGGAAAATGAAGATTCTGTCATCGTTAACTCACCCTTTACTTTTTTTCAAATGTTTTTGAGATCGTTTTTTTTGTTTAACGCTGTGTAATCTAAATCAAATTCCAAGTGTGACGCTCAATTTAAACTTAATTACTATGTTATTACATAGTAATTACATCCAAGCTAATGTTTATAAAACATATTTCTTTGTATGATTCAAATACAGTATTTGTGTATTTATATGTAAATATACACAGTACATATGTAATCACAAACTTATTTTGGATGTGATGACATTGTAATTACATTGTTGTAACATTGTAAATACATTTCTCAGTAGCATTGTAATTACTATTTCATTATGTTGTAATTGCATTGTAGTTACATCCAAGTTAATATTTATAACTGTAAATATTTCTTTGTTTATTGCATGTACTGTATTTGGTTGTTTATAGTTGTATACGTAAATACACAAAATCCACATGTAATTACAAACCTAATTACTATGCCATTACATTGTAATTACATACAAGATAATATTTATGAACTGAAATGATTCTTTGTATATTTCTTGTACAGTATTTGTGTATTTATTTGTTAATATACACAGTACTTATGTAATCACAATCTTTTGTTTTGGATGTAATTACATTGTCCTTACATTATAATCACTATGAAATAACATGACAATTACATTGTTATAACATTGTAATTACATCTTTGATAGTTTTGTTAGTCTTTTTGTATATTTCATGTAAAGTATTTGTGTGTTATAGTTATGTACATATGCACAGTACACATGTTATATGTAAACGTTTATCTTGGATGTAATTACTATGTCGTTACATTTTAATTACATTGTGTTTACATTGTAATTACATCCAAGATTTACAAACGTGTCATGTATATTTCATGTACAGTGTGTCTTTATAGTTATATACTTGAATATGCACAGTACAGATGTAATATGTAATTGCGAACTTAAATCTTAATTTATAAACATGTTTGTACATGTGTGCAAATTACTGTCATTACATTGTAACTGCAAATGTCTTACATTATAATTACAATGTAAATATATTGTAGTTACATCCAAGATATTTATAAACGTAAATGTTTCTTTGTATATTCCATGTACTATATTTGTGTATTTATAATAGTTTACGTAAAAATACACATGCAACATAATTACAAACTGTTACCTTGAATGTAGTTACATTGCTATTACATTGTAATTACATCCTAGATAATATTTATCCATGAGTGTTTGTATATTTCATGCAGTGTGTATTTTTAGTTTATACTTTAATGTACACATGTAATATGTAATTACAAACTTGTGTTGTTACATTGTAATTATGCTGTAGTTACAATTATGTATACAATAATGAAATATACAAAGAAACACATTGATAAATATTATTTGGGATGTAATTACGATAGCAATGTAGCAATGTAATTACATTCAAGATAATAGTTTGTAATTACATGTGTATTGTGTATATTTAAGTAAATATTTATAACAGTAATTGCAGTAATTGCACACATGTACAAACATGTTTATAACTCATAATTACTTAAATTATGAGTTATAAACATGTTTGTACATGTGTGCAATTACTGTCGTTACATTGTAACTACATATGTCATTACATTGTAATTACATTGTAAATATATTGTAGTTACATCCAAGATAATCTTTATAAACATAAATATTTCCTTGTATATTTCATGTACTGTATTTGTGTATTTATAAATATTTACTTAAATATACACAATACACATGTAATTACAAACTATTATCTTGAATGTAATTACATTACTACATTGCTATCGTAATTACATCCCAGATAATATTTATCAATGTGTTTCTTTGTATATTTCATGTACAGTGTGTATTTATAGTTTATACCTTAATGTACACAATACACATGTATGTAATATGTAACTACAAACTTATATCTAGGTATGCAATTACTGTGTCGTTAAATTGTAACTATGCTGTAGTTATATTCAAGGTATTACATTTAAAAGTAATTGTGTTTTTGTATATTTCATGTACAGTACTTTGTACAGTAAATTATAGTTATATACATAAATATACACAGTATACATGTAATATGTCATCACAAACTTTTATCTTGGATGCAATTACTGTGATTTCATTGTAAATACATTGTAGTTACATCCAATATAATATTTATAAATGTAAGTCTTTGTATCTTGCATGTAAAGTATTTGGTTGTTTATAGTTGTGTATGTAATTTTACACAATACACATGTAATTACAAACTTTCATCTTGAGTACGATTACTATGTCATTGTATTTATATATAAATATAAACAGTACATATGTAATCACAAACTTTTATCTTGTGTGCAATTACTTTGTTGTTACATCCAAGATAAAATGTACAAATGTAAATGTTTCTTTGTATATTGCATGTACAGTTTTTGGTTATTTATAATTGTTTACATAAATATGCACAATACACATATAATTACAAACTTTTATTTTGTATTACTGTGTCAGTATAATGTAATTACTATGTCATTACATTGCTATTACATTGTAATTACATCCAAGATATTATTTATAAATGTAAATGTTTCTTTCCTACAGTATTTGGTTATTTGTAGTTGAATACATAAATATACACAGTACACATGTAATCACAAACTTAATTACTATGTCATAACATTGTAATTACATTGCTATTTCATTGTAATTACAACCAAGATAATATTTATAAACTTAAATTTTTCTTTGTATGTTTCATGTTCAATATTTGTGTATTTATACATAAATATACACAGTTCATATGTAATTACAAACTTTTATTTTTGGATGTTATTACTATGTCATTACATAATAATGTACATACGTAATAATAATAATTACATAAAAACGCTGATGCCAAGCTCGCTATGAATGAAGTTCATGCAGCCATCAGCAAACAACAGACTGCTCACCCGGAGGCTGCTTTTATTGTTGTGGGGGATTTTAATCACTCAAACTTAAAGACAGTGCTCCCCAAATTCCATCAGAACATTTTCTGCCAAACAAGGGGAAACAAAACTTTAGACCAAGTTTACACAAACATGGCTGAAGCATATGCTGTGACCCCCCCTCCCCCACTTGGGTCAATCAGATCACCTTTCTTTGTTTCTCACCCCCCAAGTACTCACCCATCGTCAACCGTGTGAAGCCATCAGCAAGGACCATCAAAGTGTGGCCAGCGGGGGTGGACTCCACACTCCAGGACAGGTTTGAACACACAGACTGGAGTATGTTTGCTTCCCAGGCCACATGTGGCTCTCACACAGACATTGACAGTTACACTTCCTCTGTTTTGGAGTATATCAACACCACCATAGACAGTGTTACAACCCAGAAACAGATCACCACATACCCAAATCAAAAGCCATGGATGAACAAGAAGGTGCGCCTCCTGCTGAAGGCACGCAACACTGCCTTCAGATCAGGGGATGCACAGGCCTACTGCACTTCCAGGGCTAATCTGAAGAGGGGCATCAAAAAGGCCAAGCACTGCTACAAGCTAAAGCTAGAGGAGCACTTTTCCAACTCTGATCCTCGGCACATGTGGCAGGGCATCCAGGCCATCAGCAACTACAAACCCAGCCAGTCCACTCCCACAGCCACAAATGTCTCCTTCCTGAACGAGCTAAATGACTTTTATGCCCGCCTTGAAAGAGACAATACAGAACCCTACACCAGGAACACTACCTCAACCGACCACTCACCTATCACACTCACCTCCTCAGAAGTCTACACTGCACTGAGTCGGATCAATGTGCGTAAGGCTGCTGGACCAGACGGTATTCCTGGGCGCGTCCTCAAAGCATGTGCAGAACAGCTCGCTGGGGTATTCACAGACATTTTCAACCTGTCGCTTAACCTAGCAACTGTGCCAACATGCTTTAAAACCACCTCTATTGTGCCAGTGCCCAAACACTCCAGCCCAACATGCCTGAATGACTACCGCCCTGTAGCACTCACACCCATCATCATGAAGTGCTTCGAGCGGTTGGTCCTGGCACATCTGAAAGACTCTCTGCCATCCACACTGGACCCACATCAGTTTGCCTACCGTGGCAACAGGAGCACAGAAGATGCCGTCTCCATAGCACTGCACTCTGTACTCACACACCTGCACAATAAAAACACTTATGCACGAATGCTGTTTGTTGACTTCAGCTCAGCATTCAACACTGTCATACCCTCTAAGTTACTGATCAAACTCAGAGACCTGGATATCAACGCGTCTCTCTGCAACTGGGTTATGGACTTTCTGACTAACAGACCTCAGAATGTTAGATCAGGCCACATCTGCTCCACCACTGTCACACTCAACACTGGTGTACCACAGGGCTGCGTGCTGAGCCCCTTCCTCTACTCCCTTTTTACCATTGACTGTAGGCCTGTGAACAGATCCAACACCATCATCAAATTTGCAGATGACACCACAGTGATTGGTCTAATCAGCAATAATGATGAGACTGCCTACAGGGAGGAGATACAGCATCTGGCCACTTGGTGGACCGACAATAATCTGATCCTTAACACCAGCAAGACCAAGGAGCTCATTGTGGACTTCAGGAAGGGACGAACAGGCTCGCATGATCCCATCCACATTAATGGGATGGCTGTTGAGCCTGTCTCATCCTTCAAGTTCCTGGGGACCCACATCTCTAAGGACCTTTCCTGGACCACCAACACCTCCAGCCTGGTCAAGACGGCTCACCAGCGCCTATTCTTCTTGAGGCAACTAAAGAAAAACCAGCTTTCATCAGCCGTCTTGGTGAACTTCTACCGATGCACAATAGAAAGCATCCTGACCAACTGCGTCACAGTCTGGTATGGAAGCTGCTCTGTTGCTGAGCGTAAGGCACTGCAGCGGGTGGTGAAAACTGCCCAACGCATCACAGGGACTACACTGCCAGCCATAGAGGACATCCAGAAGAAACACTGTCTGCGCCGAGCACGCAGTATTCTTAAGGACACCTCTCACCCTGCTCACAGACTGTTTTCTCTCCTGCCTTCCGGCAGGCGCTTCAGGCTCCCCCGGACAAAAACCAGCAGACTGAGGAACAGCTTTTTCCCCAGAGCTGTCTTCCTCTTGAACTCTGCCCCTCACTGACTCTTTTGCCCCCCCAATACACCCCCCACACTCCTCTTACTTATACTCCTCACAATCACTGCACTATTTAACATTTGCACATTTAAAGTTTGCACATATTCATTGCACCGATTCACTTATTTGAACTGGACATACCCACTGCACATGGACATTTGTAATTATGTTTATCTATCTGCACACTTCTGCTATTAATAGTATCCTGTACATATATTCATTTATTGTAAATCTGTTCATAGCTAATACAACCTGTATATAATGTTGATAGTACATCCATCTGTAAATATCACCATAGTTTTTCTATAACTGCACTTTAGAACTTATACCTATATCCTGCACTTGCTGCTATTGCACTGCTGGTTAGACCTAAACTGCATTTCGTTGCCTTGTACTTGTACATGTGTAATGACAATAAAGTTGAATCTAATCTAATCTAATCTAATTACTAGGTAATAACATTATAATTACATCTAAAATAGTATCGTAAACGTCTTTTTGTATATTTCATGCACAGTACAGTATGTTTTATATTGTGTGTTGAAGAGTACACTATAGAAATGGCTAAAACTGGAGATTTTAGTAATTTTCAGGTATCCTGAATTTACATGTTTATAATTTCAATTGCAAAATTTTTGAAATATAAGACTTTTAAGAGATAGTGGCAATTTTTACAATCAAGAGATATGGTATAATATTCCAACTCATTATCTGCACTGAATGCTTTTTACAGTGATTAAAAAGATCATCTTCAAGACAATACTTTCTATATAAAATTTTTACAAAATCTATACTGAAATCAAAAAGAAACACAAGTGACATTTTTAACGTTTAGTAGGTGAATGAGTTGACACAGAAGCCGACTTAAATTCTATGTTGAAAAAACACATTAATGCAACATTAAAGGGGGTCACACACCAGATGCGCCCTTCGGCGACGTGCAGCGTTGCGCCATGCAGCGCCATGCATTTTAGTATTCTAAACATAGGTTTCTATCAGGGTACACACACCGGTGCTGCAAGTCAGCGGCTGTCCATGGCGCCCAGCCACGACTTAGGACACTGTTCATATTTCTGCCACGCCACAGAGCGCCATCTGAATAGTTTCGTTTTAAAAAGCAAACAAATGTGCACGTCTGGTGTGCGATATTTTCAACTGTCATGTGCGTGCCGTGATGCCCCGCTGAGCGGCGCATCCAGTGTGTGAAGCCCGTAGACAAGTACAAAATTATAGAGTTACAAAACTATACACAAATAAACAACACACAAAGTACCATTCATGCATTTGTACATTTTAGAAAAAATTCTTTAAATTCATGAAATTCTTTAAATAGTAACCAAACACTATATATATATATAAAACTTATAGGTATCACTGTGGTTAGCACTGTTGCTTTACAGCAAGGTCGCTGGTTCGAGTCTTGGCCGGGTCAGTTCTCTGTGGTGTTTGCATGTTCTCCATATGTTCGTATGGGTTTCCTCTGGGTGCTACGGTTTCCCCCACAGTCCAAAGACATGTGGTATAGGTGAATTGGATGAACTAAATTGACCGTATGTGTATGACTGACTGTATTGACTGTATGTGTAATGTGGAAGATATGCTGACAAAGGGGTGCAGATCCAAACGCAGGTTTATTTAGCAGTATAGTCAGGCAAGCATTGGTCAACACAGGGGCAAACAGATGTATACATGAAATCCAGAGTTGTGGTCAATGCACAGGCAGATGGTAAAAAGGCAGGCAGCTGACAGCGTAAAACAAATAAAACAAAGCAAGGTTAAAACACGGAAAGCAAGGCAAGGAAACAATCAAAATGTTCACAGTGACAGTATAACAAGACTCAGCGATGAGGGTGTCAGAGTGAGCTGTATTTATGTGAGTTTAATCAGTCCATGAGCTGCTTCAACTGTGTGAGTCTAATCAATGGAGGCTTGGAACAGGTGTGTGTGTGTGTGTGGTGCCTGGCAGGACTTGTAGTTCATATGGAGGCAGGATTGTAGTCCATGTAAATGTGAATGTTCTCCAGCGATCTATGAATGTTAGACGTCTGGTGATGGTGACAGTATGAGTGTGAGAATGTGGGATCTGGGTTGTACTGGGTTGTGGCTGGAAGGGCATCCGCTGCGTAAAACATAAGCTGGAATAGTTGGTGGTTCATTCCGCTGTGGTGACCCCTGATAAATAATCGACTAAGCTGAAAGAAATAAATGAATGAAAAAAAAACAGATTCCAGATGGTAAAAAAAAAATAAATTATATATATATAATTAAGCAAGTTATTGTATAATGATGATTTGTTCTGTAGACTATTGAAAAATATATAGCTTAAAGGTGCTAATAAGTTTGACCTTAAAATGTTTTTAAATAAATTAAAAACTGCGTTTATTCTAGCTGAAATAAAACAAATAGGACTTTCTCCAGAAAAAAAAATATTATCAAACATGCTGTGAAAATTTACTTGCTCGGTTAAACAACATTTGGGAAATATTTTAAAAAGAAAAATAAATAAAAATAAATTCAAAGGGGGGTTAAAATTATTACAAATTAAATACACAATAGTTAAAATTAAATACACACACATATATATACATTCATTCATTTCTTTTAGCTTAGTCCCTTATTTATTAGGGGTCGCCACAGCAGAATGAACTACCAACTATCCAGCATATGTTTTACACAGCTGATGCCCTTCCAGCCACAACCCAGTACTATTTAATTGTTTTCCAGGGAGGACAGATTTCAAAATCATTGATTGCAGGTTCCTATCATTGCATTATTGTAAGAAATCATATTACATTGTGACCGATCATTTGATCAGAATGAAGAAACAAATCTCCTAGAAATAAAAGTACAAAAGTGGTTATTGTATCAATATCTTTACGAAAGGTACACTTGTACCTAAAGTGTCCTTACTGGTAGATTAAAGCTGCTACAAAAGTACCACCCAGTGACAGCTTTTTGTGTCTTTATTTCTCTTTTACTTCTACTAACTTTAGTTCAAAAAAGAAAAAAAAGTTAATACAGTATGGATACAATGGGGTCTCGGCCCCTAAACAGTGCATTAGTTTCCACCCACCTTTTCCCATTGGCTCTGGAGAAAATGTATTCCATTCATTTTTCCCATGAGAATTTTTTATAAAAAGTTTTTTTTTTTTCATAAATATACTAGGCCAACCAACTAAGCATAATCACAACAATTGAAGCCAGACTGTGTGGTGTTATTCCTGTCTTTAATGTTTTTAAAAGTTAATTTCCCTGTGGAATAAAATAAATGGAGTTTTAACTTCCAAAACTGTTGAGTTTTGCTTCTCCTAAAATTAAACTTAGTTCCTAGAGAAAGGGCTGCTGTTGCAAGAAAACAAACCCTAAATAAAAAAGGTTTATTTTAGTTTCTCCTTGTCAGGTTCACGTGTGGTGAAATTTACTTGGACATGTGTTTGTTTTGCTGCTTTCAAATTTGGTAAAATTCTCTTTTGAAAGGGACCTTATATGCCATTTTTTTTAAAATAATCACACCCGATAAAGACTGCAGAAACACTTTGATTGACATTCTGCTTTTGTATGTGTCATCAGAGACGGAAAGCCCTGCCCACTAGTGACGATCTTTTCCATTATTGGTATAAACTACCTTGAGTGAGAAACAGCCATTCACTTTTTGTTTTCACCCTGCTGAAGATAATGTTAGTGACTGATGCTGCGTTCACAAAAGATGCGGATGGAGCATCAAGCGCAAATGATTTAGATGTTAAGTCAATGCAAAGACACGAATAGATATCCTGCAGCACGTTTTGGACCAATGGGACGGCATGAATGATGCAATTCACGAAGTGGCGCAAGTTGCGCGTTTTTAAGTGAATTGTTCAAGATGGAAAATCTACCGCGGACATTCGTGCTGCATTAACCAATCATGAGCTTGCTCTTATAGGGTGTGATTATGATGTAGTGCCTGTTGTTGGTGTCCCAAGGGGAAATCCTTTTGCCAACACCGGACAACAGTTCATCAAACTGGGCTCGTTTCAGTCGAAAGCAGTGCTGAAAGCCTCCATCACCCAGGTATAGTTTCTGGGAGAGTTGATGAACTCACAGAGCTGGGTGCACCACTGAAAGAATCTAGTGCAATTAGAAATGGTATTGAAAGAATTGACACTGTTTTTCAGCCTTCCTAAAGCACATAAACACAGCTATTCTTTCAATGAAATCCATGTTAGCAACGAATCTAGAGTCACCGGGCAGATAGAAGCCCTGCCCATCACGCGAATTCACATCTATTGTGAAGTGAACTTGACCCGTGATTGAAGCGAGTACACTCAAAATGTTCACGGGTCTGTTTACGTGTGAATATCACGATTTATTCGCGCATTCCGTGTCTGGTGTAAACACAGCATAAGAGATATTATAAATGTTGTGTTTTCGGATGCACATATGAACAACGCAGTGTCTACTGACTACCTTCTTCTGAGCCACTTCTTTTAACATTTTCAGTTTTTCACAGAGATAACGTTAGTTCTGTTTTAAATCTGCCATTATGCTGACACACAGGCATTTGTAGCTCCGCCCTCATTTGAAAAGAGCACAATCTCATTTGAATTTAAAGCAACAGTCACCAAAACAGCACAGTTTGGACCAAAACCTGAAAGGGGCAGTTTCAAGTAATAAAATTATTGTGTGGTATTTTGAGCTTCACATGCACACTCTAGGGACATTATAGACTTATTTTACATCTTGTAAAAAGGGGCATAATTGGTTCCCTTTAAGTGAAAAATTATATAAAATTGTCACATATTTGGGACTTGTAAACATCCTCAATGCCTTTGAACACTGTACTGTATGTTATTGACACTAGACCACTGACATACTCTGCGTTGAAACTCTCAGAGCATTACAGAAAGACGTTGTGTTTAACGATGTTGTGATGTTGTGTTTAAGGCAGGATTTACATTTAATCCTCTTCTCCTCCATACAAGTCCGCCAGTTTCTTGAAGCGTGGGCCCCACTCATTGATGAAGTCATAGTCTTGGTCGTTTTCTGAGCTGGAAGAGTTGAGGGAGCTGAGTGAACCTGCGTCTGAACCTTCTCCTTCATAGTCAAACACCAGCAGAGAGTCGTAGGGAGGAGCTGTGGGGTCGTTATCTGCAGCCTTCAGGTTCTACAGTACAAACAATCACATGGTCATATATGAAGAAGGCAATCAAAATATTTTACATAATTGTGATGGATGGGAGTATTTGCCAATTGACTACTACCAAAGGTGCATCACAATTTTCTAGTGATGGAAACGTTTATGAATATGCTCAACTGATCTGATTATAATTGTGCATGTACAGGGGTTTTCTTTTATTTGCCATGGACCCCCAAAGTATTCCTTTTTTTAAACAGTCTTATACGGTAGCTACTTTATTTGTTTATCTAAATCTAAATTAAGTTTGTTTTAGTTTATTTTTACTGTAAGAGTGTATTACTTACATGATCAACAAATGTGCTGATGTCCTCAGAACTGGCCGGTCGAGGTCTATACTGAGGTGCTGACAAGAAAATAGGAGAAACATCGTTCCTAAACACATTTGGTCTGTTGTCCAGGCCTCGATGCAGCACACTCAAATCAAAGTCCTGTGCAGAAAGTGCAATTGATATGAAACACAATATATATTTAAACCAAAGCTGACTCGTGCCTTTGTATTATCAGAAAAATAATGCACATCCTAGTTGGTGATGCGTCCATGACCTTGAGTGTGCATTTTTAATCAAATAATTCAACTCAGGAGTTTTTTTTACAGATTATATCTGTACGACTAGTTCTTACACAAAGCAACCAAAGCCTTCTATTTTATTTTGATTTGAATTTTGACTGGTGTAAAGTAAACAAGATCATACGGCGTAGTGGAACTAAATTAACCGTGCAGTTCCGTAAAAATAATGGCTTATCTATAAGGGTTAGTTCATCCATAAATGAAAATTCTTTCATCATTTACTTTCCTTTCACTGGGTCCAGACATGTTTTAATATACAGTTGAAGTCAGAATTATTAGCCCCACTTTAAATATTTTCTTCTTTTTTAAATATTTCCCAAATGATGTTTAACAGAGCAAGGAAATTTTCACAGTATGTCTGATAATACTTTTCTTCTGGAGAAAGTCTTATTTGTTTATTTCAGCTATAATAATTTTTTTTTATATTTTAAGGTCAAAATTATTAGCCGGTTTAAGCTACATTTTTTTTCTTATAGTCTACAGAACAAACCATCATTATACAACAACTTGCCTAATTACCCTAACCTGCCTAGTTACCCTAATTAACTAGTGAAGCCTTTTAATGTCACTTTAAGCTGTATAGAAGTATCTTGCAAAATATCTAGTCAAATATTATTTACTGTCATCATGGCAAAGATAAAATAAATCAGTTATTAGAGATGAGTTATTAAAACTATTATGTTTAGAAATGTTTAGAAAAATCTTCTCTCTGTTAAACAGAAATTGGGGAAAAAATAAACAGGGAGCTTATAATAATTCAGATTTTAACTGTATATATTATACTACTGAAAAAAAAACTGTTCAAACCAGCCTAAGCTGGTTGGCTGGTTTTAGCTGGTCCACCAGGCGTGCGTTTCCCTAAGAACGACGTAACTCGCGGCTGAACTATTATAGTATGATGTATCGTTTGGGAAAAGAGCGATGTAGTGATCAGTGTTTCTCTGTTGGAGATCCATCATTTGAACCACGTTAGTTATAACGTAAAATGCCCATAATGACATTCTAAACAGGGTCGTAACAACCCCATAATTTATTTGTGCAAATTATATTGTTTTACACACACATGCCTTAAAAAAAATCCAATATTAGTTTGGGAAATGAAAAAAAAATCCTACTTTAATAATAATAGTAGTAATATTAATGATGATGATTATTATTATTAATAAGTAGGATATTGTTTATTTATTTTCTATTTTTTGAAAACTCTAATTTAAAAATTTGACACATGCAAACCACTGCAGAAATGTTCTAACCAACAGGCCCTTGCCATATACAGTAAAGAAACTTAATAAATAACCCTCTATAAATTAAAAGCATTAATGTATGCTATGTTTTTGTTTTCACAAGCTTTTGAGACATAACATAAATTAGTGTTTAAAATGACATCAATGTTTTCAAAGTGCACTGTGAAGGGAGCGTAATCATAAACATGAAGATCGCTAAAACTGAACTGTAAAAATACTTTGGAAGCAACACCTAAGGGAATGTTCTAAATGAATAGGGCACAGGGGGGATAACTGGGAATAGAACACAGCCAGGAACTATGTTTCTACAGTTCTAGAGGTGTAGACACAAGCATACAAGTTTGCGAATGTTCGTTGGAACGATGGACTTGAGAACAACACTTTAGTTGGCTAACAATGGTTTTCAGAAACACACCCCTGCCTGGTTGTAGAGGGGTTTTGGCCATTTTTAGGCTGGTTTCCAGCTATTTCCTGTAAGGTGTCGGTTTAAGTGAGGATTGAACTCGAGTCTCTTGGACACAAAGCTGGGGCTTTTCATAGCTGAGCAAACTCCTCTACAGATGAACCCAAGAGCAGAAGATTAATAAGGGAACTTGAGGCTTTGGTTTCAGAAAAAAAATAAACGAATGATCTTTACTTGAAAAATACAATGCAAAGTACAACAGAAATGACTGAAGCCAAGCTTCCAGTAAACAAGCAAAACAAATAAGACACGAGGGTCAAAAAAAGCACACCAGTAAAGTGTCATTTAGCTTCTCTAGACAGTCTGGAGAACACCGGGCAGTTATGGCTCAAGACTGAACACAGTAGCTTGTAACACAGGCAAAACACAGGTGTTGCTAATCAAGCTTGAGCGGTGGCACACAGTTTCAGTTTTGGGTGAACTATCACTTTAAGGCTCATGCACACTAGACTGGTTTTCATTCATGCTTACTGTCAGCATTTTTAACCTTTTTTTTGCATGTCAGCATTCATACTCTGAATACCACTAGTACACCACTGGCAGAGAAGCAGAATGAATGTGCAAAATCACTCAAAAGTGCTAGTCTTATAAATCGACTATTTTTTAACATGGCACGTCAAACCAAAAATAAATTAATACAAATACAAGTCCAAGGTGTTTTTTAATGATGTTTTTATGCCTGCTATTTTGCACGTTGGTGTACGCTCACCTTAGCACCCTTTGTTTAGTCACAACACAAGACGTTAAATGTTGACAGGTATACCCAGCAGGCTCACGTCATAAGACATTAATATTAGGTTAGATTTAGGTCACCAACATCTAAGGACAATGTTATTTTGACATCCAATAACAATTTAAAATGATGTTGATATTTTGTTGATTTTAGGTTGTGTTGAAAATTGACCAGAATCCACCGTTGAGCCAACATCTTAATCCAAGGTCAGACATTTATTCATCAGGTATGGCAACCAAAATCTGATAGACATCATATTGGTAACACATACACAACGTCAAGCTGTAACACCATTAGATGTTTTTAGGTTGTGTTGACAAGTGATCAATATGTGATGTCTGTCCAACGTTGGACCCTGACGTCAGCCTGATGTTGAGTTTTGACATCAACCCGATTTTCTTTCCAAACAAAATGCAATGTCCCCACTACATTAGGGTAAATGTCAATCTGACATCATGTGCCTGCTGGGTACATGGGCCAGAAAGTTCATCGGATAATCAGAATCAAGCATTAAAAAGCACATTAGTATAAATGTGAATAAGGACACACTACTCTACACACTACTCTGTTACACTGAGGACAATCACTGTTGTTGAAACCATTCAGAAAAACAAGTGTAAACCAGTGGAAATTACATGTGATCCAGGCTGGTTTATGCTGGTTCGAGTCAGAATGAAAAAATATACAGTCATGTTAATACAAATTATTCATAGTATTCATAATATTCAAAGTTTTTGTTCAAATGTAAAGAAAAGCTGAGAAATATTTTTTCCCACAATGATGATCATGTTTTTATTTTTTGGAAGAAGCCTGTGTCATTTACAGTCAAAAAACTGTACCTCATCATGGTATCGAAGTCAGAACGGTATACAAGAGGACAATCTAATACGTCTGAAATGGCATTTTCCAAAAATAAATAAATAAATAAATAAATAAATAAATGACCTAAACGACCTAAAATTAAATGACCTAAATGACCTTAAAACTAACCTTATCGTCTTCTCCGCCGCCTTCCTCATCATAACAGTAGATGTTGTCTCTTATATCATAATCTTCTGGAATGAGTGGTTCTTTTATGCTTCTGTGTTTTCTCCTCATGAACAACAGCACCAGCAGAAGGAGCACTGTGATAGAATAAGCATAATCTAGATTACAAGTAGCATAAATTACACAAAACTTTAGGATTTAAAAGTTAATGGATAAACTGAAGATGTTTAAAAGAGTCAAAACTAAGCAAATGCAAGCCTTTCCGCCCATTTATAAGACAATATTTTAGTAATAATTCTGAACTCTGAGAAGCCGTTTATTTAAGAGAGTGTTTAATCAGATTATCTCCATAAAGGTCAGATGAGAGTTGAGATGAGACTCCCTGTACTGTGAACAGCATAATAAAAGTCTCGAATTGCCTGCAGGCCAGGACATGTATTATTTCCACACTGATTATAATCAGATATGCAACACGTATAGCAGCACTACACCACTGTTCGTTCCTCAGTTCAGTGGAAATACATGGCTGGTTCATGGCAGGTCCAGTTCACCTGGCTAAGAAAGAACTGATAACAGATAACAGGCTCTGATAACAGATACCTGGCTTATTTTGTTTTTTCTTCTTTTTTGTGTCATGACATATTTTGTAAAAAATTTAATGTTTGTTCTATATTGAATTTCTCCTAAAATCTTTTCATTGCTAAGTCAGGGTAGTAGGCTTTTGTCAGAGACGCCATTTAGTATTAAAAATGTATTAGTTAGCAATAAAAGGTAACATTTTATTTTGGGTAACACATACTCAAAATATAAAAAAAAAAACTAATTTTAACTAATGTTACTGCTTATTGACAGTTAAAAAGGATGTTATAGTAGTAAAGTTTATGTATGGGTTAGGATCAAGGTTTGGTTGTCAGTTTGTTTCTTTTCTTTTCTCTCTCTGATCTTTTTATTTGTTGGTTATTCACTTTTGGGATGCCAACAAGCATCATGTTTAACAGTTTGTAATTATCTACAAGAGTATGGCAATAACATTATCAAGGTTTATATTTGCTCAGATATTTGCTGGGTTAATTTTCTATCAACATAAATGTGATTTTTTTTTATAACAAGGACAAACATTGTGCGATATCAGTACCAAATCGGCCGGCAAGGTAGCCCAGGCACACATTATCTAGTTCATTAGATTTAAATCTGTTGGCAATGTAACCAAGGTACAATCTAGTACAGTAGTATTAAGCAATTTATGGCAGTGTTTCCCAACCCTGTTCCTGGAGGCACACCAACAGTACATATTTTGGATTTCTCCCTTTTCTGACCCATTAACTTAAGGTGTTGGAGTCTCTTCTGATGTTATGATAAGTTGATTCAGGTGTGTTTGATTAGGGAGAGGTTGAAAATGTGTACTGTTGGTGTGCCTTCAGGAACAGGGTTGGGAAACACTGATTTATGGTACACAGATACACATAGTCTAGTTTAGTAGTTTTAAGTCTATATGCAAAAAAAGGCACACAACATTGTACTCTAGTGTGGGAAGGTACCCCAGGCACACAGTGTTAAGCCTGATGGTAAAGCGGCCAAGGCACACATAGTCTCTGAATTCACTCTGAGAAATCTGGTCACCCTTGGTAGTGCCATAACTTGATGCTTTACTGGAGGAAAAGGATTAAAGGTGGTTCTTGAGCCACACATACTACACATAATATTTCAGACCCAAACATATTCTCTTCCCTCCATTTTCACAGTCAAGGAAAAAAAAAATGAGGCAATTGACTACAGTAGACATGGCAGAGACTTGCAACTAAGTACTATTATTTGTTTTGTAAACAAAAGATTAGTCAAATTTAAGAGATTTATGTTTGTGTGTGTATTTGTGTATTAATGTTCAATGATCCTAAACAATAACACTTTGTTGGAAATTGAGAAACATTAATTGCACTTATGATTTTGAGCAAAACAATCTTGATTAAAGGGATAGTTCACCAAACAATTAAAGGCTTTATTTTTAACACAACAGAAAATATTTTTTAAGAATGTTAATAACTGGTTATTATTGATTCTCTACAGAGCCAAAGAAGGAAAAAACGGAAGTTAATCCCTACAGGTTTTCCACATCCTTTAAAATATTTTCTGTTTTTGAATTAAACAGAAAAAAGAAACAAGTTTGGAACAAGTGAACACTGAGTAAAATAACAAATGACAAGGACTGCATGAGACATCTGTTCAAAGTTGTGTCAGGAAGCAAAATGCAGGATTTACAAATTATACATTTATTCAGCACAACCCTGAGGAGGCATAAGGTATGTTTAAATGTATCTTTTGTTAATTTATCATGTTTATTGTGAAATTCAAAGCCTATGTTTTAAAAAACACATGTAGACTGCTGAATCATGCAGTATCCCTCAGCTCAGCTCACATAATACATGTAGTTGATCAATGGATTATTATTATCAGCTTATTTTATTATTTTTAATTATATTTAAATGTAAATTATTCTTTTTTATTATTCTTTTTTCTTTTCTTTACAGTTTTTGTTTGTGTACTTGATGTTAAGTGTGTCATTCTTGTTACCTGAAGCACCACCATTGCGAATTAATTGCCTCAAGGGGATTAATAAAACTTTAAACTAAACTAAACTAAACTTTTATATTGCACATGTTCAGCGTACATCATGCTGTGGGTGTGTCTGTGAGAGTTGCATGTCAGTGGGGAGCTCATTAATATTCACAACTGATCCAAATATGGTCAATATAGACCTTCTGATTCTAGGGGTATTTTATGGAGTAATAAATGGGCATTTAAATTGGTTTCTGGGGATTTTTTTCACCATATACCTACTATGTAGATATCATAAAACTTTGACTGTTTCTCAATTCCAAGAATGCAGAGAACGAACTTGCATTTTCGTGGAGACCGGTCTTGCCAGGTCACCTCAGAAGAATGAACTCGGGAGACCGTAAGAACACAGAATGCATCCTTTGAGAAATGAGATGCTGTGTTCTTCCTGATGGTCACATGACCTTCATGCATTTTTAATGGAAAATTATTTAAACATTACAGCATTCAGACAATGATTTATTGTTTCCCCCCTTTTCAATATATATAACATGCCAAAACCCTTACAAATATACTTTGCACAATGCAAATAATACAGATTTTAATAGGAATTTCAGCAAATAAACACCCTTAATGTGTTTATGCCTTTATTAGGATGTTCATGCTAATGTTTACTTTCACCGTCTCAATCAGGGAAACTCCTGAGATAAAGAAGTTATATCTCTGAACTTTAAAATTAAACCGGTATAAAATGCTGTACTTCCCTTTGGAACTGAACTTTGGCAGTTGATGATGACATTACACAAGAACATCATGGGATCGCTGAAGAATGCATATTGAGAAACAGCCAATTTAACTTACTGAACCAATGCAGTATATGGCACCTTTAAATGCACAAATTACTTACATAGCAGGACCAAGATGCCTCCCAGAATTCCCAAACCTCCATGGAGTGGCATTCCCGGAATTCTTCCACACTCAATATCATTCCCTTTGCAGTCACATACACTTGCTTGAATGGAGCTGTTCTCATAGTTCTCATCGTTATCATAAACCCTTAGGACTAAATTGTAAACATCTGGTTCCAACACAGTATTAAGCGTCAACAGAATCCCAGTTTCTATAATGGTCAGATGAAAAGGTTAGTATGCATTCCCAAACATGAAATAGATCTAAATAATTTTTTCAAACCAATAATAACTGCTTACTGTTTTCGTTCATCTCCGCAGTCCAGTTTTTCTTGGTGTCTCCTAGGAGGCTAATGCTAAAGGGAGCAGCATAAGGAGGTCCATCTTTGTCCGTTATAGAGAGAAAGACTGTGGCCTCCCGATTGCAAATTTGTATATGTTCTTCATTAATAACAGGAGCGTTGTCATTTACATCATCCACTTTAATTTCCAGGGTTCCTGTACCAGTTGCTGGATTGTCATCTGCATACATGTACAAACTATATTTAACATTATTTAGGGTTATGCTAAAAAGAATAATCATTCTAAAAATAAACAGAAATTACCATCATTATCCACGGCCAAAATAGTAGTTCTGTATTTGCCATCTTTGACATAGGAAGATTCTCTATCCATAGAGTTTCTGATTTTAATCTGTCCAGTCTCTCGATTCACAGTTAGCCAGCAAGCAGGATCATTACTAATTTTATACCTAGAACCAAACAGTAAAAATATTAATTTTGAGAAGCAATAATTGAATTTATAGACCTGTATTCAATTTGAAAATGTTATAAAGTAAAATTTACTTCTGTGATGGTAAACCTGTTTACTTCAGCAATTATTTCTCCAGTCTTCAGAGTTTTCATTTATCATTCTCATATGCTAATTTGTTGCTCTAAACTAATCTAAATTACAATTAGAGCTCATATATTAATAAATTACTATTGAAAATTTATATTTGCTATTACTAAAATTAGGGATGCACCAATATGGATTTTTGGTTGATATTGATAACCGATAACTCCTAAGATTTAAAGGTCGATAACCGAGATATTATTGCCAGTAATAATAAATATTTCAAAATATCAGATTTTTATACAGTGAACAACTGATTTTATTTTAAAAACTTCATATAGTCACGAGTTCACATAAATCAGCATGATCAGCATGAATCAAAAATAAATGATATCCTTTACTTCGCATAGCAAATTAACATACAACTTGACTGTTGCATAAAAATATTAGGTTAAATAACAAAATGGGATTTATTTAACAAACAAGTAAAATAAATCTATTTTAAATAAACTGAAAATGAAAAACTGAAACCAGCTCAAATGTTCTTGAATAAAATGTGTTACATTAATGTACATATGTAAAAATACATAATGTCCAAAAAAGCGTATTGAGAGGTGTTTTGACCATTCAGAGCCACCGTACAAGCGAAAAGCTAAATACAAATATTATTACCTCAGAAAATGCAGCATAAATTAATCCCATTTGGCATTCTCAGACATCCCAAGTGTCCCAGAAGCTTCGGGAGTCTCCCGCATATGTATAGAGGAACTTTGGGGCAGGTGGCAGGACCTCTGGTGGCACTGACCTCCACCAGACAAGTTTAGTTGGTCGGCAGCAGCTGAGACTGCCTTTAAATTAAAACTGAGGTTTACTTCTGGACCAATCCTTATTACACCTGACAGTTTGTGGTGGAGGTGTCTGCCTTCTGCCTGTTCTTCAGGCACTTTGACTTCACATTGTCATATGAGCGGGGCTCTAAAAACACCAAACCTTATGCCTTATATCACTGTTTTTGGTTCTTCAGTAAATTTCTACAGTTTTCCCTCTATTGGGTTCCTCCCCATTCCTTCCTGTTCCTGGTTACATATTGTCATGGGCTTTGTCATAGGATTCCCTCCAGTGGCAATACTGTGTTCCTGTTGTATGTTTGCTGTGCCATCAAGCTGAAGAAGCAGTGTGTGCTGCCAGAGACATTAGAGACCAGCACTAGAAGAGCTTGTCCACCGCAACATGGAGGGGAGGCTGCTACCTGAGAGGTGATGGAGGAGTCACCACCGTTCACCCGAAGCCAAGCCCTTCTGCCATCTATTGCGATGGGAATAAACAGGTAGAGTGTGGGATTGGGGGTGTCACCCACTTAGAGGAAGCCAGTGCTCTCAGCTGGTAGTAGACTAAGCAGCAGTTTCTTTTGGGGGACTTGACCCTCTAGCTTCTATCTCACTTCATCCTTCTATGTTCTTTCTATCACCTCATCTGTTTTTTCTTCAGCTCTCAAAATGCTGTGATTACAGAGATAAAGCAATGCAGGCAGCGTAATGCACACAACATACTGTAGCTGGGCTATATGTTGGTGCACAGCCCTTTATTCTATTGGTGCAGATGTGTTCTGTTTTTGAACTTAAAGTCAGTTAAACATTTCCATTCTCTCCCTCTTCTTTCCTTCATGAGTGAGGCTGAATCTTGTTATATCTTGTTGATGCCAGAGTTCCAAGTATACTGGTGGACAACACACTACTTATTAAGCCTCAAATAGTCCCAAACAGGTTTCTTGAACATAACAATGAGTTCATGTCGTGGTTTTGGCCGTTTCATTAATTAATCCAGCTCAGTCTGGAGATTTCCAGTATCAGAACAATAGACTTTATTGCAAATTACAATAAAGCCAAGATGTCCACAAGCAGATGTCCTGAACCATCCAAAGTCTAACCCCAGGAAAATCTGATGTGCCTCAAATTTGCTTTACGCTTTATCCTTGACTCCTCCCACCTTTGTGTTTCCACCGCTGGTTCCTGGTTCAACAGCCCTCTCCAAGCTCCTACTCCTTTATGAGCCCAATTTAAAGCCCTCTCTTCTTTTTGGCCCTTATAATGTACAGATCTAATGTATAACTGTTTTTTATACAGTTATAAAAAAAACATCTAATCTGGACCCTTCTCTCCCATCCAGTCTTTTCAAACTTACATGAGAGTTTCAACATAGTTTTTATAAATTTCAGGTTTTCCTGGCTGTATTTACACAGATGATTCTCCTAACTCTAAATTGTAACCCCAAGTCCTCTCTCGTGCTCTCTCATGACCCCTTTACCGTAACATACCACCTGTTTTCAAAGACATATAATGGCAGATTCATATAGCCATCCACTCACCCAATTAAATGTGTTTTTACACAGTTTTAGAAAGTAAAAATCTTCTTCTTCACTATACTCAACTGGTCTCCACAGTCACTGGATCTCAATCAAATACACCATCTCTGATTTGAAATCAAAAGCGATCCATGGATGTACAGCTGACAAATCCGCAACAACTGTGTAATGCTCTCATAACAGTATAAACCAAAATTTCATACAAATGATAGCATCTTTTTGAATCTATGCCACAGGGCATTAGGGCATCTCTGAAAGCAAATGGGAAGTGCACTCCTTTAAGTGAACACTTTGGGGTGAGTGTATATTCAATATTGAATTCAAAAACAATATAGTAAACACCACATAGAAAATGCCACATCCATATCACCCTACAGCCCAAGACTGGTTACTCACTGAAGCTAAGCAGGGCTGAGCCTGGTCAGTACCTGGATGCGAGACCAAATGAGAAAACTAGGTTGCTGTTGGAAGTGGTGTTAGTGAGACCAGCACAGGGCGGACAACCCGCAGTCTGTGTGGCTCCTATTGCCTCAGTAAAGTGAAGGGGCACTATACTGTCAGTGAGCGCCGTCTTTCGGATGAGATGTAAAACTGATGTTCTGACTCTCTGTGGTCATGAAAAATTCCATGGCACTTCTCGTAAAGAGTAGGGGTGTAACCCCAGTGTCCTGTCCAAATTCCCTCCATTGGCTCTTACCCATAATGGCCTCCCTATAATTCTCATCCCCCGAATTGGCTCTATCACTCTTTCTCCAGAACTTTGCTGTGACATCTTTTACTATTTTCTCATAATATATACGTATCAACTTTACCAATCTCAAACTTTTAAACTGTAGTATATGTATACATGCAAAATAGTGTAGCAGTTCTTACGTTATCTTCTGCAGTCTCGCAGTGTCTGGATCAGTGGCTGTGTAAATGACCACATCACTACCAACTGGTAAATCTTCAGGTTTGGAAATAATCTGCTCCTTTGGAATAAACTCAGGTGGCTCATTCACATCTTCTACATTCACAGTGACTGTGGCAGTTGAAGTAGGTAAAGGACCAACAAATTTATCATCGTTCTCAACAATCACAGACAGAATGTACTGCTTGGTCTTCTCATAGTCCAAAGGCTAAATAGAAAAAGAAACTGCCTTTTACTAGGATGTGCCATCACAAACTATTGCCTGAGCATAAGTATGAGTAACACACAGTACCTTTACAGTCATTATGACGCCTTCTAGACGGCTGGGTCCAGTGCTGACATTGAAAAACCCACCCTTGTCACCACTAATGATCCGATACTTGGTTGACCAGGCTGGTAATCCAAGTTCATCTTCATCAGTAACTGTAAGTTTGGCCACTACAGCCCCTACATGATTTTCTGGGACAGATACGATGTGCTAAAACATAAAATTTATTATTTTTATGCTGAAATATGTACTATGAAAAAATAGTATATCTTAAATAAAATCAGTCAGATTTCAAATGTTTATATGCAATACCGTGGTTTCGTCAAACTGAGGTGCGTTATCATTGCTGTCAGTAACAGTAATAACTGCTGTGCCAGTGGTCATCATACCATCCCCTTGAAGATCTGCAGCCTGAATTACCAAAGTATATCTGGACAATTTCTGAAAGGTAATGCATTGTCAAGTGAGATTGATTATATGAAATCATTCTATACAACTGTGAAGTCATTTCATCCGACTCCTCACCTCTCTGTCTAGACCTAAGAATTTTAAATAAATTCCTCCAGAAACCGGGTTGATTTCAAACATGTTTGGATTTGGTAATAGTGGATCTTGGCTGACAATTCTGTATCTGACATCAGCGTTAAAAGTATCTGGGTCATCAGCATCAGTGGCTGTGACTGCCATAAACTCATGACCTTCAGTGAGACAAGAATAAAAACAACATTATGAGGGATCATTGAAATGTATAATATTATTCTATTGTTTTACTGGTATGTTTGCTTACCTATTGAAGCAGATTCAGAAACGTGTCCATTAAAAGGATTTTCAACAAATACAGGCCTATTATCGTTCTGGTCAGCTACAATGATAGTGAGGTTTGTTGGCTTCACTTTTATCCCCGTAACTGAACTCGCGTGAGCCATGAGCTGAAAACACAAGATGCAACATGGATATGAAGTGAAAGATTCCAGAATTCCAGTAAAACAAAGGGTAAAATACTCTATTAATCAATTAAGTTTAAACATTTAAATACAAACTTGAATGGAAAATTAACATTTGATTAGTTTTTAATTTATAGATTAATCCATTTTAATAAATTTCACTTAAAGTTCAAATGAAATCGAAACTAACCATATGATTTTGTTAGCTCACAATACTAGTTTTGTGGTAAACAATTGTACCAGTTTATAACAGTTGTATTAACTCTTTCAAATCCCTTTTCCTGATCTTTCTGAATGAAAAGCCTACTTTACTACACCCAATCAGCTCGCAGTAGAAAAATAAGCCACGCCCACTGTTTTCTTATTTAATATTCTGTTTCTCTAGGTACTGCGTCACAATATGAAAAAAAGGCAGTTGCAGCTTCCGGTTCATGCGGCTTCTAAAGGATTAGTTCACCTAAAAATAAAAATTCAGTTCTGAATTACTCTCATGTCTCATTTTAATCCCCTGAGATATTAGTTCATCTTTGGAACACAAATTAAGATAAACCAATTTTGTGCAGTGAGTGCAACTATCGGAGCATTTAAAAAATTAGTAAAACACGCTCAGTGCTTTGATACACTGCTGCTGTTTTTAAAAAATGTGTTGACGAAAAAAGTCATTTTCACAGTTTTTTAGATGCACAAAAGTGTTCTTGGAGCTTCATATGATTACAGTTGAACCACAGAAGTCGCACAGAATGTTTTGAAAAGGTTTTTGGTTCCTTTTCTGGACTTGTGATCATTGCTGTCTATGGAGGATGAGAGAGCTCCAGGATTTCATATAAAATATCCAACCCAGGCTCATTCTGAAAACTTACCTTTATATACATTTCTGGAGAGCGCCAAATACATCCCAGAAGCTACAGTTTTTTGCAGTTTTTGTTTTCACAAATCCACCAAAGGCTGCTATGTATGCTTTTTTAGAGATCTCAAATTTCTCTTTGCGCCTGCTGTTCGTGTAAAACCACCAAAGGCCGCTGTCGACTGACTGACTGACTGACTAACTGAATGACTGACTGACTGACCGATCGACTGACCCACCCCCCTCCTTCCTTAAACCCAACCAATAGTGTTTTTAAAAAACAATGCAGAAAAAGAAAAGCCCTAATGTACAGTACATGGCGAGCTAACTGAACAAACTGGAAACAGAGAAAGCCGGCCATATGGAGGTAAGCGCTGGTATGCATGAAAAGGAACGGCATCATACTTGCTGTACCGTAGTGTTCGTTTTAAAGACGAAATGCAGCCATATGTACTTCTGGCTACATAATTCATGATCTCCAGAAATATATATAGGGTTACATTTTCAGAATGAGCCTATGTTAAAAATATCTTAATTTGTGTTCTGTAGACAAATGAAAATCTCAGGATTTTGGAGCAACATGAGGGTGAGTAATTAATATCAGAATTTTAATTTTTGAAAACTTTTTAAAGCTGCTATATGTAAAGTTTTTGTTCCAAATTTTGTAATGGTAATTAAAGAGTTCACACTTAGCTGATGATTGATTATAAAGCATGTTTGGCATGTTGTTCCAGGAGAAAGCCCTGAGCTTATAAGATCCTCATGGGACTCCCTCCCATTTGTAAAGTGAGAGGGGAGTTTGAGCTCAGGTAGGTCTCGAGAACTCCCCCACTTATATATGGCTAATGGCAATTAGGAATTGCTGATTAAGAGCTCATCAATGGTGCCAATTTGGTTTGGTCAATTTACCTATGTCACATGTATTTGGACTGTGCAGGAAACCGGAGAACCTGGGGGAAACCCACACGAGCACGGGGAGAACATGTAAACTCCACACTGAAATGTCTACTGGCCAAGTAAGAATTTGAACCAATGATGTTCTTGCTGTGAGGCAACAGTGCTAACCACTTTGCCGCCATACCGCCCTATCAAGGAAAGGAGGGAGGAGTAGGGGTGGAAGGGAGGATTCTTCAAGACAAAGATAACTAATAAGGTAAGAAACTCTGATTATTTACACTGAGTTAGGAATCATCCGATTGATGAATCCTGCATCTCTAATGCAGGCCCAGCTGAGGTCAGTCATAAGCACATGATCCTCTCAAAATTAGTTTATAAATAAACTTCACTTAATGTTCAGATCATCATGAAGCCAACTTTTTTGCATTTTAATCTTATACTAAATCTTTGCAGTGACCCTTTTAATATTGTTATTATTTTATATTTGTTGTTTCAATCTCAGGCTCAGTGGTTAGCACTGTCACCTCACAGCAAGAAGGCCACTGGTACGAGTCCCGGCTGGGTCAGTTGGCATTTCTATGTGATTTTTGCATATTCTCCCCGTGTTTGCGTGGGTTCCCTCCGGGGGCTCCGGTTTCCCCCACAGTCCAAAGATATGCACTTAAAATGGATTGGATGAACTAAATTGGACGGTGTATGGGTGCGTGTGTGAATGCAATAGTGTATGGGTTTTTCCCAATACTGGGTTGCACCTGGAAAGGCATTCGCTGCGTAAAACATATCCTAAAATAATTGGCGGTTCATTCCACTCTGGCGACCCCTGATAAATAAGGGACAAAGCCGAAGGAAAATGAATAAATGAATGATTCAATCTATATTAAAGAGTTGTTCAGTGTCTGTGTGTATCCATAAAAGACAGATTTACTTTCTGTTGCAATGTTCTTCTACAAGAAGTGTTAACGTTATGCTAAAATGTTAGGGTTTAAATGTTGTCATTTTAAATGTTTAATTTATTCAATCATTAAAATGATCCTAGATTAAATATCTATATCATTAAAATGCTAAAGCAAACACAAAGAAATTACTTCTATACCTATTGTGTTTCATCTGTCATATGTGAAGTAATTGTTCTTCCTAATGCAGTTATCCTTTATTTTAACTATTAACTAAAAGTCTATTTACATTAGTAATTGATAAACAGGTTTGATTGTTATGATTTGTTTTCCGAACTACATTATATATATTCTTAAATCTGGCATCCTACTCTAGACGTGTTCATGGAAAACTCTGGTCAGCACAAAATGAGTTTAAAATTTGCAACTTAAAAATAAATTATTAAAAACCACTGCAATGAAACTAACATCAACTCACCTGGTACAAAGCCTTTTTTTCTCTGTCCAGTTGCTGAGTGACCATGACACTCCCAGACATTGGGGTAACAGTGAAAAGCCCCACAGGTGGCTGATCTGCCCCTTCACCTGTGATACTGTAGCGTATGTCTTCATCAGGTACACCATCTAAATTTGCCTTTAACTAAATGCAGGAGAGAAAAAAACTATTGTTGACCATATAAAGCTTTGTATTAATGTAGTTAATAGCTATAATTGCAATATTTTCACATACCTGGAACCATATTTTTGAGAAACCAGCTTCACTGATCATTTTAAACTATATCTTATCAATGTAGTTTACAGCTTTCGATGAATTATTTTCACAAACCTTGAACAGCCATTTTGGGAAAGCACCTTTATCGTTCTCAAGTACAGTAAAAGGAGGAATAGCCCACTCTCTCTTTCTTCTCCTTGGACCTGTTGAAGAGCTTGGGAACTCCACAACCAAGAGATCAGAGAACTGTGAAATAAATAAAATAATTTAAAAATACATTTTGAGTACAACATAGTACTTTCAGGCCATGTCCACACGTACACAGATGTCTTTATGAATGGAATTTTCCCCGCTGTCGTTTTTAAAATATATCTGTCCACATAAAAAAAGCAAAAACACGTTAAGGCGTTTAGACATTATCTGTCTTTCGGATGAGATGTTAGACCGAGGTCCTGCCTCTCTGTGGTCATTAAAAATCCCCTGTCACTTCTCATAAAGAGTAGAGATGTTACCCTGGTGACCTGGCCAAATTCCCTCCATCCATCGGCCCTCCCAATCATCCCCATCCACGGAATTGGCTCTATGTCTGTCTTTGCACCTATAGCTGGTGTGTGGTGAGCGCACTGGCACCGTTGTCCTGTGGCTGCCATTGCATCATCCATGTGGATGCTACACACTGGTGGTGGTGTGGAGAGACCACTCAAAGCGCTTCACAATCATGAATTGTGAAGTGCTTTCGATGTATGGCCATACACGATAAATGCGCTATATAAATACACATTACATTACACCACAAGGGAACGCTAAACCAACAGGAGGAGATAATGACACTTTTATGCTGAGTGCGCACTAAATGGGAAATGAGGTTTTTGCATGAGTATTGCCTACAAGCCACTGCAAATGTTAGAACAGAAGAATACACGATCCGTTTGCTGCAAACGTACAGAATTTGCCTCATTCACATAGTGTTGGCCAATCAGAAAGGAGAAAACATTGCGCATGCTGATGCTAAGAAAGCTTCATAGTCTCTGTAGTGTCCACATGACATCACTGTTCCTGGAGTTTCAGAAAATCTTCACCCTGGCCAGAGTTTTCAGAAAATGTTCTGATACTGTGTTTTCAGGTGGACAAACAGTGAAACCAGGTAGAAAAAAATGTGATTTTGAAAACATCATTCATTTTTCACGTTGCTAAGGCCTTAATTTCTAGCCCCTGTAAAAGGCACACTGCGCAATTTTTGCTACTAGAAGGTGTAGATTCACAACAAATAAACGCATAATTTTGATGAATGTGGAATTATGGGAATCACAACATCATCCCATGTTAAACCAATTTTACACAATAAAGAAAAATTTAAGCGTAGTTTTAGTATTATCAGAGCTTGTTTTGGACATTCTAAAAGGACATTTGATATATACATCAAAATATTTCAGCCACAGAACTATTGACAGCTTTTGATGAACATCTGGCCTTTAGAATGTTACACCGTACCTTTTTATTAATACACAAAGTACTTTTTTATTTGAACAGAAAAACAAACTAAAGCATAAAATTGAATTTATCTTTTCTACTTTGTCTTGATACACTCAAAAAAAGATTTATTACCTATTCCTATTTAAAATGAGCTGAAACTACACATTTCTTTACATTTGTTCAGGACAGTTTAACAGATTAATATACAATTAATTATCTGTAACCCTGCCTTTTTAAAGTGCATGCATTAAGTAGCCCCCATGCCAGTTACTACATTCATCAGAGAAGACAGGTCATTGTGAGACTGTTATGCTAATTTGATTAAAGATTATGAGAGCATGTGAATAATTAAAATATATATATCCAAGACAATTGAAAAAGAGATTACAAATCTCACGAGGTTTTTCAAATAAAGTAGGCGAAGGGTTAAAAAATTGCTAATAAATTGCCACAAAAAGCATTGAAGCTTTTATTATACCACAACTGATTGCTTTCAGTTCTTTCTGTTGGCATCATGTGGGGAAGAAGCAGCACTGTTTGATTGTACTAAATACATTTCATAGTTCTGTTATAAAGCTGCTCTGTGCAGTCTAATAAAACACACAACATGTTGTGTCTTTGGTGTTTCCCTGTTTTCCACAAAACCAAACCAATTACAGGTGTGTGATGTTATTAGCATAGCCACACAGGACATGGTATGTGTCGATAGTTAAATTGCTTTCGAAATGTTTGAAATAATGTAAGTAAAATATATAACACAGTTCTAGTGGTTTTGTAATTTTTAATGAACACATTGACATGTTGTGCCTTTAACATTAATATTAGTACTATTTAAAATAAATAAATAAATAAATAAATTAATTAATATATAGATTGATATGCCCAGCAGAGGTCAGGCTTGTACAGTGTCTTACACAAGATGAAGCTGCATACCTGTGGTGGTGAATTCACTATAATATCCATGTGATTGCCTTCATGACTGTAGACCTCCTCATCTCTTGCACTTTCTTTACTGAAATTCACTGTCAGGAAGTCACAATAAGACAGAATGTGAAACACAACTTGGAATAAAATTCTAGTACTATTTAGAGATTTTTTGGACATTTTAAAGGTTCATATTTGAAGGTACATTAAAACATGTACACTGCCTGACAAACATCTTGGTGCCTATCCAAGTTTTAGGAACAACAAATAATAACTTGACTTTTAGTTGATCATTTGGTATCAGAAGTGGCTTATATGAAAGGTAAAGGCCTCTAGATTACACTTATTGTACCAAAATAAAACGCCTTGATTTTTAATTATTTAATTAGAACAGTAAGGTCTGACTTTGTTTAGACAAAAGTCTTGTCAATTAAGAGAAATAATGTACAGTATAGAATATAAAGTCATGGTGCAGTGGAAAAAGAATTAATATTGTGTGACTCCCATGAGCTTAGAGGACTGCATCCATACATCTCTGCAATGACTCAAATAACTTATTAATAAAGTCATATGGAATGGCAAAAAAAGTGTTCTTGCAGCAGGACTCCCAGAGTTCATCAAGATTCTTCGGATTCATCTTCAATGCCTCCTCCATCTTACCCCAGACATGCTCAATAATCTGGTGACTGGGCTGGCCAGTCCTGGAGCACCTTGACCTTCTTTGCTTTCAGGAACTTTGATGTGGAGGCTGAAGTATGAGAAGGAGCGCAATATACTGCTGAACAATTTGCCCTGTCCTGTGGTTCGTAACGTAATAGGCACACCCCCATACTGAATGTAACCCCAAACCATGATTTTTCCTTCACCAAACTTGACTGATTTGTATGAGAATCCTGGGTGCACGTGGGTTCCAATAGGTCTTCTGCAGTATTTGTGATGATTGGGATGCAGTTCAACAGATGATTCACAACTGCTCTTACAACTGGGATCGACGACAAGACTTTTGTCAGGTAGTGCATGTTATGTTGTTAATAGAGAACTATTGAAAGTGTTTGAGGAACTTCTGGTCTCTGCAAAAAAGGAACTTCTGGTCTTTTGCAGCTATACTGCAAAAAAGTACCTTTTTATTTAATGAAATGAAAATTCTCTTTTCTACTTGCTCCTGATACATAATTATCTGCCCCCACCCCAGTAAATGCATCATCAGAGAAGATGAAAAATAATGAGAATGTGAATATTTATTTTACGTATATAATTACAAGATTGTTGAACACCTGATTCTGATTGGTTGATGAACATTCTAAGAAATGCAAATATTAGGAAACACACAAATAAAGCACAGTAGTTACATCAGAGTTTCATGTCTCCACACCGAAAGGTCTCTGCAACCAACCAAAAGAACCAGAAACCACAAAATACATTAAACAAGCAAGTAAATATAACAAACGGCAGGATAAAATTCTATTTCTCACATTTCCACTGCACAAAAGCATTCCTGCATGACTGCTGAAATCACCCTATAATAGCAGTCATGCCGGATTAACTTGCAACATAATTTTATTCAGTTATTATGTATTATTTTACTTGAACACACAATGCTTTGTCTTTGCACTTTTAGCAGCAACCTCTTTTTACAGCAAATTTGATCCCCTGGTCTTCTTGGTGTATACCCAAAATGCTCCCATACTGCTGAATGAAGGCATTTTTATGGAAATAAAGTTTGTTTGGTCCCTCTGCCATAGTTAATCTACTGGTCATAATCAGTGTTGGGGGTAACGCATTACAAGTTACGTAATAATACTACTTTTATAAGTAATGAGTAAAGTAACTCATTACTCTTCAAAATTAAGTAATAATATTTGAGTTACTTTTTTAAAAATGTAATGCCAGTTATTTTTTGGTTAATTAGCTTTTAAAAAACTAAATTTCTGAATTAAACGTAACTTAGTAACTAAGGATTATCTGAATAGACTGTGATTTTACTTTTTAAAAGGACAAAAAGTAAAAAGAAGCAAAGACATTGCTTTAAACTTTCATTAATCTGTATGTATGACATGTAGAGCTCTGGGTTCAGAAGGTTCTCCGAAGGTAACATTATCCAACATTAATTTTTGTATGTGTTTTCTTTATAACAAATAAAGGTTATACAGTGTGTTGTTAATTGCAGAGCTCCTCTATTTAAAAAAAAAAAAAGAAGAAAAAAAACCACTGCAAGTTCTGAAAGAGATCAGACCTCAGCCAGGTCAGAAAAGTAACGCAAAAGTAACGTAATGCATTCATTAAAAAGTACCTATATAACACAACTAGTTACTTTTTTGGGAAGTAACTCAATATTGTAAGACTTTCTAAAGTAACTTTCCCCAACACTGGTCATAGCACATGAGGAAATCTAAACATATTAGCATTTAACCTCTTTTTTACAGTAATTAACTCCTATGACTCTTTCTCGATCTACTTCATTTTTTTTTCTTTTTTCCACATTTCCTCAATCCTAAACCTCATTCTGATAAGTTGTTAATGGATATCTCCTGTTGTTAATGGAGAGATCTTTCTTCTTTACCATAAAGTGGTAGTAGCAATTATTTGCTACTTTAATTGCAAATAATTAATTAATTGATAAAATTGAGCTTTCTCTATTTTTTTATAATAATAATAATAATAATAAAATATATATTATCATGTTAATATGGACTAAAATCTCTGAGGAATATTTCCAGTACCTTGTTGAATCTATGCCACGAAGGATTACAGTTCTGAAAGCAAAAGGGGGTCTAACACCTACTAGTAAGTTGTACCTAATAAAGTGGCCGGTGAGTGTATACAGTATGAAAATAAGGCTAATGTTCTGGAACCACTGACCTAAACCTGTGACTTTAAGGACCATCAAAGCTTGGCCTTAAGCCAAATACACATCATAATCTGCTCTTTTTTTAATTTAAATATCAACAGACATGCAACAGCCGTTGTAACAGCCGGAAGGGTGTTGTCACTCTGTAAATATTTAATTTTGGCTATTAAATGATGGTAGATTACAAAAGAATTATACATTATAAAATCATATTTAATTGTCTTGTGTGTTTTATATGTTTTTTTGGTCACACTTTATTTTGATGGTCCGTTTGTTGAATTTAAGTTACATTGCATCTACGTACCAACTAATTCTCGTTAGATTATGAGTAGACTGTTAGGTTGGGGTTGGGGTTAGGGTTAGTGAAAGTTCACAAGTACTTGCAAAGTTTCTTATAGTCAGTTAAATGTCTGTTAAGGGAGCAGTATCAACAGATATTAAGCAGACAGTCTACTAATACACAAATGGACCATCAAAATAAAGTCTTACTGTTTTTTTTTCTCAAGACAAGAAATATGTCAACACCTGTATAATTCACCTTTCATACTGTTATTATTTGGGGTTTCTGCATGATTTATAAAGGTCAGTATAAGCCTTTTTAAGAGCAGGAAAAAAATTTTAACCAGTAAAGGAAAGCATTAAAGGGATAGCTCACACAAAAATCAAAATTCTGTCATTATTTACTCACCCTTTACTTGTTTCAACCCTTAAAACATAACCATTGACATTCATAGTATTTGTTTTTTTTTCTTCTGTGGAGGGTAATAGTTACAGGTTTTTTAGTTTTCTTCAAAATATCTTCTTTAGAATAAAGAAACTAATAAAGGATTGGAAGGGACCACTTGAGGTTAAGTTAATAGTAAGTACTATTTTTTTTTTTTCATTTTTGGGTGAACTATCTATTTAAGACCCTAAACATAGCAGTTCTCTAAATATATATTTATATAAAGCAGAAAATGAGTTTGTAAAAATACCAAAACTTTAAAGTAAAATAAAAAAATTAAAAAAAACAAATGCATTTTAGTCATTTTGTGAAACTATTCAAATTTAAATGAGATCATGTTAAAAAATACATATCATTGGCTCTAAAAACTGCATTGATATGACATAACTATTTTCTTTGGAACTCTTTTTATAAACTCTTATTTAAGACCTTTATAAAGTGTGTAATTCTTACTACCATTATGACCTGCAGAAACCTGACATTTTGACCTCGGAATTATCTATACAATGTGTGTTTAATTTTTAATAAGCTCCAAAGACAATAAGCTATACCTAAACCTATCAATATAAAATATCTAAAAGTACGTGCTCTTCTATTACATTAACATGTTTAATATTAACAAATATTCAATGCGTTTGTTTCGAAAGTGCCTACCTGTGCTTTTCACCGCATGCAAAAGTGACTCCTCTGCAAATACGTATGAAACCACCTGTGAAGATAAAAAGTCAATTGTCTACATTTATGACTTTATTAATGTAAAACAGCAATTCCCTATATAAAAATATAAATTATCACAACAACAAAAGGAAATCAACTGTATAACAAACCTAAATATCGTACCTGAAAGAGTACAATAAAAGAGCCAGACCACACAACACCTACAACCTCCATTACACGTGCAAAAAGCCAAGTGCAACAAAAAAAATCCAGCACCTGCACTCGTTTATCATTTTATACTAAACGCAACTGTTCTCACAAATAAATGTCAAGAACAGCAGGTAGATTTTTCCCAAGCAGGCAGCGAAGCCTCATTACTTCCTCAAAACAAGGTGAATATAATGCAAATGATCCCTAAGGCTGACTGTTGTTCATGTCGCTGCTTGTTCGACTTCTGCTTTCACATGGCCAAAGCGAAAAAACATAATTCCCTGTAAAAACGTTATCTTTACACTGGAAATTTTTTATTTATTTATTTTTTGGGAGATTTTCATGGAAAAGATGTGATTGGAAGATGATAAATGAAAAAGTAAGATATTTAAAGAAAGTTTTTTCAAGAAATAGCTTTATAATTACAATATTTCTACAAATAAATTAAAAGCAAATGTAAAAAAGGTAATCTTTTTAAAAAATATATAATTTGAGAAAATAGCATATGCAAGCAGGCAGCTTAAAGATCTTCTGTCTGTATTGTTATTGCCAGGTGAATTAAACTTTTTTCCTTTTATTATGACTCATTTAATGTACATTTAATGACATTAAACAGACATCGGTTACAGCCTGTTTTGCGTGTTCAGTTTTATGATGTTTTTCTTTTAGCTCATATCTCTGGCTTCTCTACCTGTTTACACCGAATTTGAAGAAAGAAACCAGTCTCACTAGCTATATTAAAACTGCCAAAGGGTGTGCTGAAGTTATATGATGATTCACACACTTATTCATTTGTGTGGAGATGGGCTCATATCTGCTACAGTGCATATTCAGTGCACTCTGCATAAACACCACTGGGGATAAGTTCTTGGTAAACACTTTATGGGGTGCATATATTTTACAGGTTCTGTAAAACACTGCTATCAAAACCTTGAATTGGTGGCAAGCCAGACATCAGCTTTTCTAGTACTCCTCGATCTTAACTTTAGTTCACATATTAAGAAAATTATATATATATATATATATATATATATATATATATGGCAGTGGTAAGATGGAGGTGGAGACCATTCTAAACAAGGTTGAAAGAACTTGTTTCACCCACCCGGATCTAATAATCATAAAAGTTTATTCAGCCTGAATGGATTCGCAAAGACAAAAGCACACCTGTGCTTTCTTTGAACATTTATATTACTTTAGAATCTGCCAATGCTCAGGAAGGCAAAAGGTTTGGTGTCTCTTACACCTGGACTGCTAAAGTTTTGGATTAAATTAGATGTTAAAAACACAAAGAAGGGGCGACAAGGTGGCTCAGTGGTTAGCACTGTCACTGGACTGTCACTGTCAGTGGTTAGCAAGAAGGTCGCTGGTTCGAGTCCTGGCTGGCATTTCTGTATGGAGTTTGCATGTTCTCCCCATGTTGGTGTGGGTTTCCTCCGGGTGCTCCGGTTTCCCCCACAGTCCAAAGACATGTGCTATAAGTGAACTGAACAAACTAAAGTGGCCATACTGAATGACTAGCCGCGTTTCCACTATCGTGCCTAAAGCGAGCCAGCCAGGACGAGCCAAGGCCAGTAGCGTTTCCACTGTCACTTCTGGGGCCTAATCGGGCCAAAGCGGGGCTTTCTCTGGGCCAGCGGCTGGCCTTTTTCCGGCCTGCTGAATACCTTGGCTTCGGGGCGGAGTGAAAGGAGAGGCGGACACTAGTTTTCTGATCGCACACGAGTATATGCACCAAACAAATAAACAAACAAATAAATAAGGGAAAGAAAACATCTAGCCTTATAGGTTAGGGTCTTTTTGCGTATGATCGCCCTTATGTTTCCCTTTTAAATGTAACGCTGCTGCATAAAATAATAAAGTTTTCATTTATAAGTGACATTCTTTGCTGTGTCCTCCTTGATGTTTCAATAACGCATAATAATATTTACACCATATTAAAGACACAGCAGCCAGTAAAGTTTGTTGAGAGTTTTTGTCAAGTTTAAAAGGTGTGTTTGTGCGCGTTTAGATGCCTGTTTGTAAATGTGAGACCGAGCAAAAAAGCGCTCCCTCACAGCTCTGTTTATGCCGCGAGCGGCTTCTTTCTGTTTTTATTTATGTTGGAGATAATACACAATATGAATACAACAGAAAGACATAAAACTAAACAAATTTTGTGTCCACTTTTGTAGACTCAAACACCGGAGGAGTTTGAAATATTATTTATAAAGTATTTGGATACGATGATATTAATCAAATTGTGCAAACAGAGCATTTTTGGGTGAGTGACAGCAGAAACTTCGCTACCTTTTTTTCTGTCACGCAGTCCTGCCTGTGCAGCGCTGCTTTACAAACACATCAGGGAAAACTGCAAATACAAAATGTGTTTTATGTCCTCAAACAAGTGTTTTTATATGATGTGGTAAAAATTTAAAATGAAATTTCTGTGGTTTTATATTATGGATGGTGCGCTCACTGCTGGGTCCCTCCGTTAGTGGCGAGATCACTCGATCCACGATGCCAACAGTCGGTCGGCAAGTAAATGAATATGATAAATGGAAACACAAAGGCATGTGCGTATAGACATATAATATAATGCTGTACAGTAACGTGTCCTTTGTTTATTTCGGTTGTCTTCATTTTAATGGTTTCGTGATGATGTGCTTTATCTGCCTGATTCCCGCTGAAGTGGGTGGGTTGTGTGACGTTTGATTCGGGGAACATTCTGGGGGTGGGGTTTGTGTGATGCGCTGCGAGCTACTAGCCCGACAGTGGAAACGCGACATGATTTCGGCCTCACTGCTCAACCTCCCTGGCGATTGGCCTGGCCTGGCCTGGCCCGGCCCGGCCCGATAAAAGCGCTGGCTCGCACTGGCCCGACAGTGGAAATGCGGCCAGTGTGTATGGGTATTTCCCAGTACTTGGTTTTAGGAGGATGGGAATCTGCTGCATAAAACATATGCTGGAATAGCTGGTGGTTCATTCCGCTGAGGCGACCTCTGAAATAGAGATTAAGCCGATGGAAAATGAATTAATTAAAACATAAAGAAAGGATCTACGGAAGGTCTAGTCCTTTAGGAGCAAAGATGGGCAGAGGTTTGCCAGTTTGTCAACAAATACATGAGAAAATTACTGAAATGTTTAAAAACAATGTTCTTCAAAGAATGATTGGAAGACATTTGTATATTTTACATTCAACAGTGCATAACTTAATTGACGCCCCATAGCAAAAAGGTCACCGGTTTGAGTCCCGGCTGGGCCATTTGGGGTTTCTGTATTGAGTTTGAATGTTCTCCTCATGTTTGCGTGTTACAGCCAACTATTCCATATGTGATGATGATCGAGTAGATTGGGGATGGAGGGGGGGTCAAACCTACAGTGAACATATCCCTAATATTTTCCTCATTCATTAGTCCATAATTACCTCACTGTTTTATAGGTGTCATAACTTTAAATATTAGGAGACAGAAAATACACAACATTATACAGTCAAGAACTTAATACATCCAACCAGTATACAATCATACAAGTCTATGCATGAATACTGCTGGTCTGCTGTTTCTTTGTTTTCTTGTGTGCCTGTATACACATACCAAAACATGTTCTCGAGAACCACTCTGTTCCAGAGCATCACTTCAGAGATCCATGGATGACAGGGATTCATCAGATTGACTCTGCGCTACAGAGGAATCACAAGGAAACAGACCTCACAAGACACAGCACACTTTCTGTGTGTCATGGTCCTACAGGACATCTGCAGTTCGATTACATGATTTTTTTTGTGTCATCATGTAGAATTTATGACATTACTATCAATTGTCATAAACGTGTGAACAGTTTTGAAATCTACCTTCACGCCAATGTATCATTTTCAGAAATTTGTTCAGTGAAACCCATTTCAAAAATTACTTTTAATAAAATTTTTTCAGGTCCTTAAAACTGTTGTCGCACAAAAGAATGTTCAAAACACATAAAAAGCGTAACTGCAAGTGTAAATGGAAGTAGGCAAGTAGCCCCCAGTGATTCTCAACTGTCGAGATTCACTTTCTTGCTGAGTTTAGCTCTGCCAAAATCAAACACACCTAAACCTAATCTAAGGTAGTCAGGAACACGAGAAAGTTGCTAGAAAGAGTCTGAGTCTGATCAAGGTTAGAGCTCAAATGCTGGTGGTTACTAGTGTAAATAATGCAAATATAATGCTACAGTATATACTGTACAAAGAGTAAATACACTACATGTACTAAGGTTTATCTGAGCAATGGTGTGTGACTATGGAGGACCAGGAGTGACAGGTAAAAATAAAACAAAGAATAATATTAGCAATTTAATAATTGAAGCATAAAAATGCGTATAAATCATTTTAATTTAAATAAATTTAAATGAACAAATAATGGACAAATTAATAGACATATTAAAATGTGTATATTATATATATATATATATATATATATATATATATATATATATATATATATATATATATATATATATATATATATATTATATGTATATTAATAATTTTCAAATGTCATTTAATAAAACAATGCCATTAAAATATTTTTTAAATGTATAAATAAATAGACAATTTTATAACTGTTTAGTTCATTCATGTTTTAAGCTGATTTGCTTCAGTTATTAAATTGATAATTTAATTCTTTGTTTTATTTTCTAACCGGCACTCCTCGTCCTCCATAGGATTATTGTGTACAAATAAAAGATTATCCAAGTTCAAAGCCTGAAGCAGAATGACTGGCAGCTTACTGTAGTTTACTTTAAAACCTGATCTACAAAATACATACTAAGAGCAGTAGGTTAATTGCTACACAAGTTAGTTTGTAAATAACAAAGTCATACAGTCAGCAAAAGTGAGACACCAATAAAGAAAGCTTCTGTAGGCCCGCTGTATGCATGTTAGAGAGGTTTGAGTCTTTTTTTTAAATGTAATTTAATTTTTTTTATTCTAATGATTGCAAAGCTTAAACTTAATTTACTTTCCTAAAAAAATAAAGGCCAACACTTTTACTCAATCATGGCACATGATCAAAAGTAATTTAAGCATCAATTTACATAAAACATATTGTGAGACTTTTTCTGTCAGAGAAGAGGAGGCATGCATTTTTCAGATTTATCCACTTATCAACTTATCCACTTGAATCTTTGAACCATTGACTTCAAGCATTAAAGTCAGTAAGGTTTTTGATCGGCTTGTGATTTTATAAAATCCCTGTAAAAATGTAATAGATTAATTGATAGGTTGTAGATAAATGTATCACACTTGTAGACATGTAATATGGCTCTTTATAAAAAAAGCTGTGATTTGGCAATAGGCACATTTATTCAACAGTTCTGCAGTTCTACACTGCCTAAATGATTGAAATAATTGTTGGAATGAAAAGAAAATATCAATAAAAACCGGAGAGTCATTTCCAACATCTCAAACTTAGGTGTAAAAAATAAACATTTACCAAATGAGGCTTTGTTAGCCTAATACTCTTCTTAAAAGTGTAACTTTATACATTATTTTTGACATTTTACACAGTCTCAGGTATTGGTATCAGTTTGATAATGTAAGCGTCATTAAAGAGCCCCTATTATGGGTTTTTGAAAATGACCTTCCATGTAGTGTGTAACACAGCTCTAAGTGAAGTGAAATATCCAGCTAAGGCTTAAATCTGGAAGTGGACAGTGTTTAAAACTATTGATTCATCTATAAAAGAGTCGACTCATAGTGATTCGAATGAATCGTCTTGATAACAAGTCTGTAGCCATTTCGGCGTTACGTGGCAACGAAACATGAGCCTCGCCCAATTGTTGCAAGCGCAAACCCAGGAAAATTTAAACCCGCTGTCCCGCCTACTAACGCAGTAACAAAGAAGAAGAGGAAGACAAACAGTTCCCAGTTAAATCAAGTCGTGAAGATGCTGTGCTTAGCTGGATATTATTGGAAGTGTGAGGGGAAAGTTAGTGTTGTTTTCTCTACCCAAAGATGAGGCTGTGAAGAGTCAATGGTTGAGGTTTATTTTTGCAAAAATACCTCAGCATTATAGCCCCAGCCTTGTGCTGTGTTCCCGTCATTTTTCTGACAAGTGCTTCAGCAATCTACACGCTTACAACTGGGGATTCGTTGGACGTTTGTTAAAGGAAGGATCAGAAAAGACTACCGATGTAAGAGACTTTGTCAGAGCTCGACAGGAACTTTATCAGAACACAGCTCATGGATAAGTTTCTTCCTCTATTTCACAAGTGTAAGTAAATAGCTGCCTCCTTGTTTCCTCTAGCTAGCTAATTGTGTATTTAATTGTGTTTTGTTACTTGTAACCACGTGTACTGTATCTGGTTAACTCTATTTATTCTCATATCATGTCTAATGTCACGTTGAAAACCTGACGCGTGCTGCTTTGTTTATGGATTTAAATGCATTTGTGAGCTCATGATCTACTGCCAGTTGTCGTTGCTATCCTACACCGTCAGCTGATCCTACACACGTGCAGTGGTCAAGGTTCAGAATAGTTCAGCTTTTGCCACTGTGTGGATTAATACTGAATGTGTGTCATGGTAAAGAATAGAGCAATATGCTGGTGTTTAACTGCACTGATTTAATTCACTCTTGCACACACAAAACATCCGGGAGACTGGGGGGATTAGGTTCGGGGCGTGAGGTGTCTGAATAACACTGTTGAGAACCGGGTACTGTGTACTGTGGTGTACATACTATACCAATATTGGCGACCCGGGGGTTTCACAGACTGTACCAAAATGCTGAGCCCGGGGGAGTGGGAGGGGCCAGGGGAGTCCCCAAGGGGCGGCCAGGGGTGGCCCAATATGATTTTGCTGTTGATATTATTATTTAAATGTACTCATGCAAATTCCCAATATTTCAATGAATAAATAAAATGCAACCACTAAGTTACTGTTGGTGAGAGTAACAGACTTTTGTGTCTGTGTCGGCACGCAGCGAGTTTTGCAGGTCGACTAAACTAATGTTTATAAAATATAATGATGATGTAACTTTCACTAAGCATGGCTATAAGCAGAAAGGAGTGATAAAGAGTCAGGAAGGTAAGACTTCATAACATTAATTCTCGGCCATGAGTCGGGTCTAAGACAACAGATGATTCTATATAACATATTTTTTGTATTCTTTAAAATTGTCATAATTAACATTCATTCAAAAAGTTTCTTAAGTGGTCTTGGCATATCACTCCAGTTGTTTTGCATTGTTTTCCAGTAACATTTAGAATTGATTTCTGTTATTCATTTAGATTAATAATTGTATAATAATATTAATAATAATTGTATTTTTTTTAGAATAAATATAAATAAATTGTTATATTTATTGAATAACAAATCTAACAATTTAAGGGGGGTGGGGGGTGTATTGGGTGGTTCGCCCAGGGTGTCATTTTAACTAGAACCACCACTGCCCTACCCGAACATCTTTGACAGCAGGCACACACCTTCAATAGACAGCAATGGCAATTTAATATTTACCTGAAGGTACATCAATAGAAGAAGCTGCATTAATAATTTTATGGCTCAAACAGGGATATGGATAAATGATATTATTAGGGTCTGTATAGTGAGTGTGTGTGTATATAGTAATGACTTTTGTTCAGTTTGTTCATTTGTTTGTTTTATTAATTAACTCATTAATCTTCATTAATTTTAGACATGGCATATACTGTATGCTGTGCAATAAAATATGTGAAAAATAACTGAAAAGTTATTTATATGAATAGTGTTTATAAACTAAATATTGATTTGTATTTGGTCTGCACGTGTACTTGCTGAATTACTTCAAGGAAAAAATTGCAATATTTCATTCATTTTCTTTTCGGCTTAGTCCCTTTATTAATCTGGGGTCGCCACAGCGGAATGAACCACCAACTTATCCAACACATGTTTTATGCAGCAGATGCCCTTTCAGCTGCAACCCATCTCTGGGAAACACCCATACACACTCATTCACACACACTACGGCCAATTTAGCCTACATAATTCACCTGTACCGCATGTTTTTGGACTGTGGGGGAAACCGGAGCACCCGCAGGAAACCCATGCAAACGCGGGGAGAACATGCAAACTCCACACAGAAACGCCAACTGACCCAGCCGAGGCTCGAACCAGTGACTTTCTTGCTGTGAAGCGACAGCACTACCTACTGCGCCACCGCATCGCCCTGCAATATTTCAAGAGTAATTAATTAAATGAATTAAAATAATATTATTTCATTTACCAAAAACAAAAATATAACATTACACTGAATTCATTATTTTTTGTGTGCCACCCCAAGATCTGGTGCGGCCTCTTCTGGGCCCCCTAAGAAAATTTTCTGGGGGCGCCACTCGGAGGGGCTGGTTGAAATGACAGGAGTTTTCCGGGATAAATACCAAAATGGGTGGGTGGCTGGAGATGGGTCTGAAATATGGCAGTTTGGGAACAAATTAATCGCTGAACGATTCATATATGAGTCGCTGGGATACTTGGGTAAAAATAAATGCATATTATAATACAATGAAAGTGTTTTTTGACCTTGCATGCATATCAGCATGTTGTTGGAGACCCATAAAACTAAAATATGACCCCTTTTAATGTATAATAGGGGCTCTTTAAAGATGTTTTGTACATCAGAACTCGAGTTGAAGCAGCAGCACACAGCAAACCATTTTATGGATAAATGAACCTGATAACTATAAAATTTAATATGCCCTGATTATCTTATAACCCAACCATAAAACACAAAACAAACTCTACAATTTATAAAGAAATATATTATAAAGACTTCTTATTAATTGGTACAGTATTGCACGGTTTAGATGATCTTTAATATATCATAATTTGTATAAATATTTTCAGTCAGTTATTAAAGAGAAGCTATCATTGCATGCTTGGCCTGTGTATTTAATTGCATAAAATTCTCACCAGCATGTGTCAACATTTGTGTGCACGCATTTACATAATTTCAAGTCTTTTTCTAGGTCTTGTGCAAATATGGTAGGGCTGTATATCTGTATAGACCATTTTGGGGGATATAAAAAATATATATATAAAAAACGCATTTCCTGTATTATATTTTTAATTTTTATAGCTTCCGAGAATCAAAAAAGAGCCACATATTGATAAATAATGACATGATAGCTGTTTTAACATTAAATTATCATTAAATTTCCTTTTGTTACACTTATGAAATAGTTTAATGAGCAGGAAATGTTCATGTGCCAATGACACATTGAAATGGTCCATAAAATGTACGGAAGGTCTTCAGAGCTTTAGGAGACGTTAAAATTTGCGTGAAAACTAATCCTGTACCCTATTCAGACACTGTTCATAAGCACAGACAGGAACACAGTGTGTGGTGGGATAACATAGGAAGCAAAGTATAAATATATGCTTACTCCAGATATTTATGAGGTATTAAAGTAGACATTATGGGATGCGATTTTAGATTAAAATGTGCGTTGTTACTTTCCTACCTTTCACTTCTGAGGCACCGAATATAGCAACTTCCTTTTCAGTGTCCTAAAGCGGGATCTTGCGTTATTCTTTGCTTGCGCAAGAGGGCGCCAAACTCTCATAAATGAAGGTCCCTTTATTGGTATGGATGAAACCTGAAGACATCCACATAACCGTTGAACAAACGTTTTGGTGGCTAATAAAAGGTTAGTTATAAAAAATATTCCTCATACCAAAAATAAAAAAACTTCTTCACAATAAATAAATAAATAAATAATCCCAAGTGTGGCTCTTATGGTGTAGATTTGAATAAACATTTACCAAACCTTATTGTGTAGCCAGCAAAAGCAGTAATGAAATTCCGACAAGAATAAAACACATACGTTTACATGATCGAGTAAGTTTCCAATCACAATACAGTAAACGTCTCTGTACCCACACTGGTCAGCTTGAATGAAATAAATTGATTTTTATCCATATCTCAGAGCAAGAAGGTCGCTGGTTTGAGTCCCGGCTGGGTCAGTTCTGTATTGAGTATGCATGTTCTCCCCATGTTGGCGTGGGTTTCCTCCGGGTTTCCCCTACAGTCCAAAGACATGCACTATAGGTGAATTGAATAAACTAAATTGGTCGTAGTGAATGAGTTTGTATGGATGTTTCCCAGTACTGGGTTGCAGCTGGAAAGGCATCCGCTGTGTAAAACATATGCTGGATAAGTTGGCAGTTCATTCCACTGTGGTGACCCCTGATTAATATAGGGACTAAGCCGAAGGAAAATGAATTTTTATCCACTTGAAGACAAATCAGCAATTACAGGCATCACTTCATGATCAAACAGAAATAATAATCTATTCACACACACACACACACACGCACACACGCACACACGCACACGCGCACACGCGCACACGCACAAACACACACACACACACACACACACACACACACACACACACACACACACACACACACACACACACACACACACACACACACACACACAAAGAAAATGTTGTAAAAGTAAGACAATGAAATTGTTAAATTTATCTGCAGCAGTGTCAGTATCTATTTACTGTAATTAGATTGCTTATTTGCATTATACTTTTTGTTTTAAATTTTTAAGTAATTTAGTTATAATGTACTTCAAATTCAACAATTATAAGTAACTCGTTTCTTAGAGAGAGAGAGATAGAGAAAGAGAGGATTAATTTGTTAATAATTATTATTTGTTATTATTTTGCAGAATTATTTGATTTGTAACTAAAAAGGGATTGCAGGTGTATCACGTTCTGTTAGTATCTGCATAATGTGAGCACTTCTGACCATTCCTTTCTTTATTATAGTCAATCAGTAGCCTAATGCATTAATTTTTGAGTTCATCAGTAAAGTAATGCCAGTTGCCCCACTTATTGACTGATGGGTCTCCTGTGCCTGTGTTAAGAGAAATCAGGATCTTAATATGCAGATTTGTTGTTTACAATGTGGAAACATGATACTTGCTGCTGTAGCTTAAATGTGAAAAAATTGACATATTGATTTCACTTTCACTTTGTTCACTACACATATTGCTTAAATTGTGTCTTATTCCTCCAAAATACAAAGTGCATTTTAAAATGATGTATGATATTTACCCTGCAAATGAGTTTCTGAGAAAAAGATTTAAAGTGGATTGTAATGTTTGCTAATTTTGCAATAGTGATATTGAAACTGTTGAACATATATTTCTTCATTGTAATTTGGTTAATCCCTTCTGGTCTGATGTGGACAATAGCTCTTTGTTGGGACATTGTGAAATCTGGAGTACATTTGGACAGCAAAGATGATGGCTTAACTGCAATTTGTTTACTCATTTTACTTAAATTCTTCATTCACAAATGCAAAATTTTGAAAACAGCTTCTCAATTGATTGTGTTTAAAAATGAGTTTGCCACCAATGTAGAAGCTTTAAAAATAATGAAGGGTGAGAAGGCTAAACAATTGTATGATTTGTTTCTAGAATATGGTTTAATTAACCCCTTACAGAGTTTCTGTTTGATGTCTGCACGGTGTGTTGTTCTTTTTTGTCTTTTTTTTAAGTTATTTTATACATTTTTTTTGTTGTTTGTTTGTTTATTTGTATGTTTGTTTGTGTAATTTTATGGCTTTCTATTTGATTCACTGTATATCTGACATGTCTCAGTCAGTTTATGCCAGATTATGTTTGGATTGAGGTTGGCCTCAATTGTTATGTTTTTGAAAGACAAATAAAAAAAAAAACATTTCCCTAAAAAAAAAACAATAATAAAAATGTGTGTCTTATCTTGAAATATGTTTTTGAAAATAGGCTAGTACTACTACAGAGACATTTTTGATGCAGAGAGACAATATCGTGATATACTGTAGGGAAAGCACAAACATTTTCTATTCAAATCATATCGGAGGACTAACAGGTTAAACAATTTACAATGGAAATATTATTAATATGTGTGTCTGGCTCAGCTCGGGCAGTGCTCTAGCACCCTCTATTGGCCAGCCGCCGCGCTGTGTTTACTTCAAGCTGTTTACAATTGAAATTAGAATCCTTTATTAGTTATTCACCAGTAGCTGTTAAGTGAACTGCAGTAACAGTAACATCCTCATACTAGCACTCATACACATGTAACATACAGGGACAGAACATGATTCTTTTTCATTCATTGATTATCGGAATTGAAAGTACTTTTTAATTCATTTGCAGCAATGCTGTTGATGAGTGTCCTGACATCATCCACACTGTAATACAAATGCTGCATTACATCATAGAAACAAAATAAAAACACCTGTAAATAAATATGTTTGTTTCAGAGAATGTGTGTTTTCAGAGACTGTGCAAAAACTGTTATGATGACATAATTAGAAAATATTTCAGATTATAGATTGCTGTCACAGCAGGCACCTTGATGTCAAAAAAACATCAAAACATGTGCCAAATGCATCAAAATGCAAAACGATTTGATGTTAACTACCTTTGACTACCTTGAAACGGCATTAAATTGACGTCTGATATTGTCATCGTCAACCCCAACCCCAAGGTGCCCGCTGGTAAGTCTTTAACATAAAAGTAGCCTAATATATGGGAAAAACTAAGAAGTTGGGGTCTTGTTTTACAGTTTCAATAAATTCTTTCAAATACGCTTAAAGGGTTCACCAAAAAAATTGTATTCATCCTTGTTCAGAACCGGAGTTTATTTTTTTGTTTCTGCCAAACCCTAAATAAGTTAACTGGAGGAGGGGGGGGGGGGGGGGGTGTTGGGGGGGGGGGGGGGGGGTTAATGGGAATTAGTGCAATGGCAAAGAAAGCATTCTTGCAGATTCATCCTCAATGCCTCCTTCTTCATCTTACCTCAGGAATGCTCAATAATGTTCATGTCTGGTGTCTGGGCTGGCCAATCCTGGACCACCTTGGCCGTTTTTGCTTTAAGGAACTTTGATGTGGAGGATAAAGTATGAGAAGGAGCGCTATCTTGCTGAAGAATTTGCCCTCTCCTGTGGTTTGTAATGTAATGTGCAGCACAAATGTCTCACAGCAAGAAGGTCACTGGTTCGAGTCCTGGCTGGGCCAGTTGGCATTTCTGTGTGTAGTTTGCGAGTTCTTCCATGTTTGTGTGGGTTTCTTCCATGGTGGCCACCCCAAAGTCATAAAGGAACTAAGCCAAAAAGAAAACGAATGAATGAATGAATGAATGAATGAATGAATGAATGAATGAAGAAAACTGGAAACCTGCATCCATTGACTTCCATAGCATTTGTTTTCCTACCATGGACTTCGATGGTTACAGATTTCCAGCTTTCTTCAAAACAACTTCTTTTTTGTTGAACAGATAAACAACTTATAAAGGTTTGAAACCATGTGTGGGTAAGTAAATGTTAAGTTTAATTTTGGGTGATTTATACCTTATAAAGCCTACATGATAAATCTTACATCTACTTCATTTAAGAAAATAACAGATGCACCCTTTTATCTTTTAATGTAAACAGCTGGGACGTTTTGGAGAAATGAAGGTAAAATACTGAGTTATTTAACCCGAAGACATTCAAAATGGACTGTCGGGTCACTGTCCCACTGTCTGAACATGTGGAGGTGGGAGACGAATGAGAAACACATGACCAGGGGTTCATTCACAACTGAGAGCAGCTTAATTACCAGATCTGAATAGACTCCTGACAATCCCCTCTAACGGGGGGCTTCTTTTTCTTGCAGAATGGGGGACCCCAGCTTACTGTAGACCCAAGAATCTGCTATACAATTGCTGGTTGCCAGGGCAATCCCAGGCTTTAGAGGTGCTGGAGTTTGGAAGGCAGTAGGACTGTCTGCAACAACATTGAGACTCCAGGGTGATGGCAGGCTCTTAGGAAGCACGCGCTGGCTCACTCAACCTGCAGTCAAGAACAGCACCTGCCGAAAGCCTGCCAGACCTCAGCTCTCTGACACCTGCAGGTGGAGAGCGGCACCGACGTATTATAAATCACTGTGACTGACGTTTTTAGTAGCATTCTTGCTAGAAGAGCCACATTGTTTACAGAGCAGATTTTTATTGCTTGCTGCTGAAACGGTTTGAATCTGCGTATCGCTGTAGGGTTCAGGAGCAGGTGCTGAAATGCTCATTAAAGATACAGGTCTTCTGGCTTCTCTGTGAGTCTGCTGCACCCTTAAGTGTTTCCAACAAGCTTTTTGTTGTAAAGTGTGAGGGGTGACCCGCTTTGACCCTGTGGGCTCCAACAAGAGCAGGACATGTTTTCTCAATATGGCTGTTCATAGAAAGTTTTCTTCTAAAACTGCATGTGAGCCTTTGTGCTCAAGCATCTCCTTCAGACCCAAGAGACTTATTTATCTCTTAAAGGGATAGTTCACCAAAAAAATGAAAAAAATACGTGTTTACTCACCCATGTGTGGTTTCAAACCTTTATAAGTTTCTTTATTATGCTGCTTTAGATTAAAAAAAGATATTTTGAAGAAAACTTCTGTAATCACTGACTAGAAAAAATAAACACTACGGAAGCCAATGGTTACAGGTTTAAAGCTTTCTTCAATATATCTTCTACACTTCCTGACAAAAGTCTTGTCGCCTATAAGTTTTGGGAGCAGCAAACAATAACTTGACTTCTAGTTGATCATTTGGTATCAGAAGTGTCTTATTTGAAAGGTAAAGGCCTCTAGATTACGCTTATTTTACCAAAATAAAATATGATCATGCCTTGATTTTTTACGATTTAATTAAAACAGTAAGGTCTGACTTTGCTTAGACAAAAGTCTTGACACTGAACAGAAATAATGTACAGTATAGAATATAAAGTCATGGTGCAGTGGAAAAAGATTTAATATTGTGTATGACTCCCATGAGCTTGGAGGACTGCATCCAAACATCTCTGCAGTGACTAAAATAACTTTAATTAATTAATAAAGTCATCCGGATTGGCAAAGAAAGCGTTCCTGCTGGACTCCCAGAGCTCATCAAGATTATTTAGATTCATCTTCAATGCCCTCTCCATCATCTTACCCCAGACATGCTCAATAATGTTATGTCTAGTGACATACTGCCATACTGAATGTAACCCCAAACCATGATTTTTCCTTCACCAAACTTGACTGATTACTATGAGAATCTCGGGTCCATGTGGGTTCCAGTAGGACTTCTGTAGTATTTGTGATGATTAGGATGCAGTTTAACAAACCTTCTGTCATTTTTCCAAATGATCAACTAGAAGTCAAATTATTATTTGTTACTTTAACAACTGGGATCGATGACAAGACTTTTGTCAGGTAGTGTATAGTGTGCAACAGAAGAGAGAATGTCAACCAGGTCTGGAACTATCACTTTAAATGTAATAATAATAAAAAAAAAAATCATGCTGAGTTACCTGTCCATGTCCCTTTAAATGTGCAAATGGCCATTCTGCGCTTCAGAGACAACAGAAATACTAACGTTCATTTATTGATATTTTCTATTTTCCATCAGTCCTTGTTTAATAAAAAGTTTAAAAGGGTACAATAGTTTAGTTTACAGTTTTTTTATAAGAATATACACTGTAAATATTAACAGTTTTAATTATTTCTATATTTAATTTATAAAGATATGATTCAAAATATGACATGACTTTCTTGCTGTGAGACGATCGTGCTACCCACTGTGCCACCGAGACGCCGCAATTAGCTAGCAAATTGAGAAAACATCTTTATCAGTTTGAAAACACATGTACACACAAATTCTTGCAACACATGCAAATACAGAAAGGTGCTGCAATAAGCGCAGACCACAATGGAAATCTGTCAGGGGACCCCAAAAAGTGATGGACCTGGCTGCTTCCTGTTTATAGTCAGCGATGTTGTTGGAGATCGGAGAGGTGAGTTAATTCGTTAGAATATTAGAGCTAAAAATATATAGACAACAAGGATTTTTTGTTACGACGTTACTTTTTTATGTACATGCTGGAATTTATTTGGCAAATAATAATTCCTTAAATTTATGTAGAGCTTTTCTGAACACTCAAAGTGCTTTACACATTTTTGGGGGGAATCTCCTCATTCACCACCAATATGCAGCATCCACCTGGATGATGTGATGGACCATCCACCGCCTGATTGCTGGAGAGGAGACAGAGTGATGAAGCCAATTATGATATTGGGATGGTTAGAAGGCCATGATGGACAGAGGCCAGTGGGCAAATTTTTAATGACCACGGAGAGTCAGGACCTCAGTTTAACGTCTCACCCAAAAGATGGAGCTCACTGAGCAGTATAAAGACCCCTTGACTATACTGGGGCCTTATAAGCCACACAGACCGCAGGTTGAGCACCCCTGCTGGTCTCACTAACACCACTTCCAGCAGCAACCTAGCTTTCCCATGTGATCTCCCATGCAGGTACTGACCAGGCTCAGCCCTGCTTAGCTTCAGTGGGCAACCATGTGACCAGTTGCAGAGAGCTAGCTGCCGGCTAAATGTGTTTACATCATATTTATGCACATTTCTTCCTATCAGATAAAATTTTTCTCCTAATCAATTGTGGATATAAGTTTTTTATGCACATTTTAAAAATGTACGTGTTTCATTAATATTTTTTTATGTAATTTTCCAAAATGCACATAAATATAGGTGGATGGAAAAATGGCTATTCAGACTAGAGATAATTTATGGCCAAGCTGAAGTGTCTGGAGAAAGTGCTCAATGTGCGGAAATGATGCAGTGCTTTGGAGCGGTGCCACAACTTGACCTCTAAGGTTAAAGGGCACAAAGCGGAGCTCAAATGTAGTGATCAACCTGTGGTCGAAAAACAAGCCCAGATAGAGGGTGGAAAATAGGGTGGGGTTGTAGCTGGCAGGAGCAGGCCTCTAAATGTTACCGCGCTGCACCTGTTCTGGGGAACTTATTTTCCACAACAAGTGGACAGATATAACCAACTGTTGGCCCCTCCTTGCCAAAGCAGAAGAGCAGAGCACTGGTGCTGGGCTAACAAGTGCAACACATTACTGTCATGCACTGTGTGCCAACGGGTTGTAGGAGCTTGATATTTATATACACCCAACACTCAGTGTGGAAAATATTCTGTAAATCTCAGCGGCTGTAAGGCTGTTCTGAGATCCCCTGTAAAAATATCTGCCTCGAGCTGGATAGTATCCGCTTAATAGGCTAAATATAGGCCAACTTCTTCTTAAAGGTGGCTAAAAGTAACAGTTGGAATTGTAATAGTGTGTCACTGCAATGCAATATGGAATGCATATAATAAACAGCATGTCTTATTTTATTCTCAGATTTAAAAACAAATAGTTTGCAGCATTTAACAGACATATGTTTAATCTCTTGATAAATAATAGCAAAAGGTTAGAAATAATAAAAATATGAATTGTTATGAATTTTCTTTTTAATATGAAATATTCATTCATTCCTTTCCTTTTCGGCTCAGTACCTTTATTAATTAGGGGTCGCCACAGCGGAATGAATCACCAACTTATCCAGCATATGTTTTATGCAGCGGATGCCCTTCCATCCAGCTGCAACTCATCACTGGAAACGCCTATACAACTTCATTCACACACACACACACACTATGGACAATTTAACTTACCCAATTCACCTATACCGCATGTCTTTAGACTTGTGGGGGAAACAGAAGCACCCGGAGAAAACCCACGCGAAAACGGGGAGAACATGCAAACTCCACACAGAAATGCCAACTGACCCAGTCAAGGCACGAAACAGCGACCTTCTTGCTGTGAGGCGATTGTACTACCCACTGCGCCACCATGACAGCCCTAATATAAAGCATTTATTAAAACATAAAAAAGTATTTATTCTGTAAAATTTGGAGAAAATCTAAGTTGTAAAGATAAACAGGTTTTGTTTAAAATCTGAGGTTGCTATCAAAGATAGAGTTTTCAGTAAGAATTAGTTTGAGTATAGTATACGCAAACATTGTCAAATGACAATTTTTAATATTCAAAAAAATTACAAAAACATACAAAGTGCCAAAAGTGCAATTTTGACCAGGTAAAACATTTAAAACAAGCCAAATCATTCTGTCAAAAATAACCGGCAGCACCAGAGAGTTATTTCCTAAATACAATAAATAATAAAATATTTCCTTAACACTTCATAAAATCAAAAATGTCATAGTGACAGGATTATCATTATACCAATTTGAAGAAAAAATAAGGAAAAAAACTTATCTTCATAAAATCTATTAAAGGTGCTGTATGTAAGTTTTTGACTCTTCTAAATCCTAAAACTACCATATGTTTGCAGATATTTAAGAAACATGCCAAGTGAACATTCTTGTTTATCTGAAAAACTGAGCTGAAGTCAGATATTCTGCTTTGAAAATGTGTTTTCAGTGCCGGAATAGCTGTCTTTGATTAGGTAATTTTAACCTGCCCAATGCTAGTTTAGCCAAATATATTTCAGCACCCCGGGTTGCCTTGGTTGCAAACAGCATATTTCATTCATTCATTCATTTATTCATTCATTCAGAATGTTCTGAAAGTTTACGTCCATGACCGAAATGTAACCTCCAGTGGACAGTAGTAAACTCAGAAATGAGATGCAGATTCAGTTCTACATGAGATTATTAAATAGCAAATAATATAAATATTACGAGCGTAAACATTAGGTGAGCAGGTTGTAACCGCGTGTCTTAACGCATTGTGATGAGATGTGATATCAATTTGGCTGTTTGCTCTAGACGAAACACGACAGAAATTTAAAAACAGCTATTCAGAAGCACAGAACATGCACTCACTCATGAAATGGTAAGGTTTATAATCTATTTAATACAAATGAATCCTCTTTAACATTATTCAATGTAGATGCTGAATCACTCATATGTGTTTAGTTCTAAAGTTAAATTTTTATTTGTTTATTTTATTTTTAAGATCTAAGGTGAACTAACTATCTGCTGCTGCTTTCAGTATATGGCAACAAATGTCATGTAAAATGGCATTCAGACTCACATTATTAGCATTTAACACTGACATTGTCAGTTTTCTGTTGTTCACCTGTGAGAAAGAAGCCGTTTCTAATATATCAATTCGAGGTTTTTGTTAGGACAAAAACTCATTTTAATATGAAATAAAATTCTTTCTATCGCATGCCATTGCTTTTATTTAGAACACTGTTTAAATCACTCTCCTGTCCTTATTATGGTTTTCACATACAGTGTATAAAATATGTAATATATGCAACATTCATTCATTTTTCTTCGGCTCATTTTTCACTTTTCTTCCGCTTATTTACCAGAAGTCACCACAGTGGAATGAACTGCCAACTATGCCAGCATATGTTTTATGCAGCTGATCCCCTTCCAGCCACAACCCAGTACTGTGAAACACCTATACACTGTCAAATTTACATACACACTCATACACTATGGCCAATTTTGTTTACCCAATTCACCTACAGATCTTACTTGCTGTAAGATCCCCTTACAGCAAGAAGGTCACTGGTTCGAGCCCTGACTATGTCAGTTGGCATTTCTGTGTAGAGTTTGCATGTTCTCCCCATGTTTGCGTGGGTTTCCTCCAGGTGCTCCGGTTTCCCCCACAGTCCCAAGACATGTGGTATAGGTGAATTGAATAAGCTTAATTGGCCGTATAGTGTATGAGTGCATGTGTGAATGCGAGAGTGTAAACTGTAAAAAAAAAATCGCAATTTTACAGTTTATTTCCGGCAGCTGGGGTGCCGGAAAAAAAACATAAAAATAACAGACATTAAATTACCGAAATTTTCCAGAAATTAAAATGTAAGGAAATTTCTGTAATCTAATATCTGTTATTTTACGGTATATTTCTGTAACTTAACGGACGTTATTTCAAGTTTTTTTTTCGGCACCCCAGCTGCCAGAAATAAACTGTAATTATATGGATTTTTTTACAATGTATGGGTGTTTCCCAGTGTTGTGTTGCGGCTGGAAGGGCATCCGCTGCGTAAAACATATGCTGGATAAGTTGGCGGTTCATTCTACTGTGGCGACCCCGGATTAATAAAGGGACTAAACCGAAAAGAAAATGAATGAATGAATGAATGAATATATTAGCTATATTTAAATGTGTCCATATTTGGCCACTTATAAAAATATACTGTATATAATTTTAGCTAATTTTGTGTTAATATATATGTACATATTTGTAAGTATAATGACCAAAATTACTATTTTATTATTACAATGTTATTACTATTGTTTTGAAAGAAAAAGGAGGCCCCTTTTCTTTGTAATTGTATTGTATTCTGTGCATGTGTGATAGAGTAAATGATTTAAGTGTTTAAAAATGAACACAAATCAGAAAATATTTATGAAATAATTACAATGTCACAGGAGGGTTTATAATTCTGAATTTAACTCTATGTGGATAAATTATGTGAAATTGTGAATCCTTTGGTCTTCAATTAAACTTATTTGCCAAAACAAAATACAAAAAAAGAAGATGAAGACACAGGTGTCCTCTGTGGAAATGGGAAGAGCTGACTCATTAGGGCAACTGGAAACTCTCTGAATTCCACTCCTTCTTGCCAGAGCCAAGCGGCAATGAAAGCCCTCCTGCTTGCCCTATTCCTCAACTGGTCAGAAATAGTCCCTCAGGCTCTATTTTTGACCCATCTGAAGCTCTGAGGGGGCCAAAGCCTCCCTCACCCTGGCTACAACATATTTTTAGAGTTGGACACCTCTTTTGTGGAGTCACAGTGGTTATAGTTAGGACCACAGGCATCAGCTGACGAAAACGTCATGGAGGATAGTGACAGGGGGTCAAGATCACGTCTGCCATTGAAGACTTTAGTTTATCCAGCTCTTTCTCAGTCAGCAGCTACAACAGATTCAGTCAACAGTCATACATGGAGCACCTGCAGGGTTAATGTGAACTAGTCTTGCTGTAGTAGACAGGGGGATTGGAGGTCTGCAAGTACGGAATGAGACAGAGGTAAATTTAGTGTTTGGAGGTGAAGGTTTGGTCATGTCGGCTCCAGTCAGGATAAACGAACAGATTCCAGTCTGTGTCTGCTCTGTCATGACTGCGGTAAAATACCAGAGAGACTTGCAGACGGAGCCGGACCTTTTGACCTCTGGAATTGTCCCTTAATATGGGAAGCAAAGCTGTCGCTGCTGAATTATTAAGAGAATTGACACATGCAGTATTTGCTAGTCTGTGGCAGCCTGTGAAACATAACATGACATACAATTATCGAAACTCTTTTGTCAATTTTTGAGAAAGATGCTAATAGTCTAATCTGATTTAATGATAATTCTAAGCTAAAACTGTGGAGTACCAAACCTGGAGATCAATTGTATAGATTTAAAAATTATTAAACTGAACTGTTTAACTTTAAGACACTTGTAAAATGAGCCTAATTTATAAATATGTGACGTATTCCTTTAAAACCTTGATCAAGAGTGTATGTGGAAGCACATACACAAAGCCTGAACTAGAAGCAACCTAATGGATGTAAAAGTGACATTCTAGCAAACATACAGGGCCTATGCTGGCTTTTTGTGTCTCTGTTAAAGAAGCCCACACTAGCAATATGGGCCATATTAATCCCATGAAGGCCTGATAAGCGCAGGACTCCTGAGAATGTGATTAATGGCTATATGCTGATCCATTAGTGTTGGCCCTGCATGGGCTGCCCTCACCTAGCCCTTAGGAAGCCCTCACTTAATTGAAGATTGAAGATTGCAAATGGTCCCACTCCTGATTTCTGTGAATGAAAGATTTGTAAATGAGTGACACTGCCACACGAGAAACATGTTTTACCATGCTGTCAATCCATTTTTTCCCTCGTTTTAGTATATGTATGTCTTTAAGAACAGTTTGGAGGTAGACTTGTCACCTGACAGCAAGCAGGAAATAATATACAAATATACTAGCCTAGCCAAAACCAACTATGTCCAGCTTAAACCAGGCTTGTCAAGCTGGTTTTAGCTGGTTTTAGCTGGTCATTTTCCAGCCTGACCAGCTAAGACCAGGCTGGAAATGGCTGGAAACCAGCCTGGAAGTGGCCAAAACCCCTCTAAAACCAGGCTGGTCAACCAGCTAAAACCAGCCAACCAGCTTAGACTGTTTTTTTTCAGTAGGATAAAATGAAAAGAAAATATGGAGTGTTCCTTTAAGACTTTGATCAGGAGTGATTAAGGAAGCACAAAGATGTTGAAGTGACATTAGCAACATTCTCATGCTGGGCCTATATGCTGGCTTTTTGTGAGGCGAGCTCACACCAAATATAAACAGGCCCAGTGCGGGCTAGCCCAGGTATGGCCCACAGGTTGCAAGCTCACTATGGGCTCTGTGTGAGAAATCTACACTAATAAACAGCCCATTTGAATCCCATGAAAGCCTAGTGTGGCCTGCCAGTTTCAGCTCAGTGCAGGTTGTAAGCTCAAGGCCTGTGAGAGTTGTATTAATGGCTAAATGTTGGCCCATTAGTGTTGGCCCTGCATGGGCTGCCCTCACCTAGCCCCTAGGAAGCCTTCACTAGGCCCACACTGGCCTTTTGATTGAAAATTGGTCCCAGTCCTGATTTCTGTGAATGAAAGATTTGTAAACGAATGGCACTGCCGCATGAGAAACCAAAACCAACAAGTATTACCATGCTGTCAATACATTTTTTTCCGTTTTAGCATGTGTAAGTCTTTAAGAACACCAGTCACCTGTCAGGAAGCAGGAAACAATAGGAGCACAGCGTTTAATTTAAGCGACAAGCAACCGTTTATTTCAATGGAGAGTGAGGGACTTCCGGCGATTTCTGTCTACGCAAGAGACATCAATCGTTGACGACCAGGTAGGCATGTCAAGCGATGCGACAAAGTTGTGAATCCTTCAACTTTATTCAAATGAAGAGCGACTTTCTTAAGTGACAGCCAATAGGAGCACCAGTAGAGGTCACGTGATCCTCTCTCAGATCATTCAGAGGCTGGTGTAAACACACCTGCGTTTGCAGCAGATCGCCACCAAGGGAAACAGGCAGCTACAAAGTCACTCATAGTGTGAATGAGGCTTAAGAAGTGCTCATACCTATGCCCTAATCCTTTCAGAGGGTCCTTGAGTGCCGTTTGTGACACCAAACAACTTCCCTGTAGGTCATAATTGAGGATAATGACACAATGTCCATCAGTTGTATTTGTCAAAATTGTTTTTTCCAAAGGGCTCTTCGAAGTGGTTAGGTTTTGTGCACTTCAATTTGGAACAGTCATGAATTTTTCACTCTGAAGTGCCTTTCGGAGGCCGATGTATACTGTTTGGAACGCACAGACAGAAAGCAGCATAGCCGTCATCGGAGGGCTACTAACAGCTGCCCAATTTTTTCCTTTGTCTGGACTAACCTTTCCAGAATACTCTTACAATTGGACCGGACCAAGGGCAACAAATAATACATTGTAGCATTTTCTGCCATCTTTGGCTCCTTTTCACATGACACTGGTTGCTTTGGTGCGAACCAGTTGAAAAGAACCAATATGAAGTCATCTGACAAAACCCACATCACTCTTTGGCCAGATGTTGTTAAACGTATTTCCTAAACTGCTTATCGATTGGTCAGAATTCACGTGCAGGAAAATGCCAATGGAACCCCTGCAAGTAAACAAACTGGCAGACACAAAATGTCGCTTTTGACTATGGAGCTACGACTGCGCTGGCTGATTGTATCCCTGCTCATAGTATACTATATAGTTTATATACATCACTTTAGACAAACTTTACATTTCAAGAATGAAGTGCGGCTACGGCTGGAAAACAATGTTTTAAGAGCAGCATTGCAAACTGCGAAGACACATCGCATGTCACTTCAGGAGGAGGCATGAATTAATTTTGCTAAACTGCGACACGGTAATCTTCCGGCAATATTACCAACAATCCATCAGGTAATGTTTTTCCCTCTTTCTCTCTCTCTGTTGGTAAAACGCTGTCAACAAATATTTTTTACGGCCGCTGGATTAGTCCAAAAATGTGCAGTACCTTTTGCGGTTGGGTGTGTTTTAGTTTGGGTCATATTCTCCCCACAAACGAATTGCTCCAGGGTTCGTTTGATAGCATACCGAAACCACCTCTTCAAGGAGGTCTCGGTACACTTTTTTGGTCCACATTTGGTGCGCACTCAAGTACGATTGCTACATTCACACCTGCTCAAACGAACCTTACGAAAGGGAAAACGAACTCTAGTGCAATTCAACCAAACTAAATAAGGCAGGTGTGAACACACCCTTAGAGCACAGCTTGATTTTGGACTGTTTTTAGGGTATGGCGCATTCAAATATATACTTTCTTGTTTTACTGTGTTGTTTGTGAATACACTTTTCCTTCTAAAGTTATTTTTGTGTCATTCCTTTAACAATTCCTTTAATTTTTTCCAAAGGGCTCTTCGAAGTGGTTAGGTTTGAGCACTTCAATTTGGAACAGTAATGAATTTTTCACTCTGAAGTGCCTTTCGGAGGCCGATGTATACTGTTTGGAACGCACAGGGCCCATTCAAATATATACTTTCTTGTTTTACTGTGTTGTTTGTGAATACACTTTTCCTTCTAAAGTTATTTTTGTGTCATTCCTTTAACAATTCTCACACAACTCTCATACAACTAAAATCTGAACTATTTTAAACTTTGTTACCTGCCTGAACTCCAGAGAGCAAAACTTTATTGAATTAACATTTAAGAGTTCACACTTAGCTGATGACTGGTAATAAGCTAGTTTGGCATGCTGTCCCGGGAGAATGCCCTGAGCTCATGAGATCCTCAAGCCCGGGGCTCCCTCCCGTTTGCAGGGCGAGAGGGGAGTTTGAGCTCAGGTAGATCTCGAGAGTTCTGGTCTCATTCACTTCCATTCATTTTTAGGCGTTAGAAACAGCTTGTTTTGCTGCTTGATTTTGCAAACTGATATTTTCTTACTATATTGTTTTGCTTTGTCTGTATAGTCATGAACACACTTGTTTGTAGAGCGAGTAGTCATTTCTCCCAATTGGAAAAAATGTCTTTGGATTGTGAGGGAAACTAGAGCACTTGGAGGAAACCAATATGAACACGGGGAGAACATGCAAACTCCACACAGAAATGCCAATTGGCTCAGCTGGGACTCGAACTAGTGACATACTTGCTGTGAGGCGACAGTGCTAACCACTGAGCCACCCTTCCGACCACTTTAATCATGGTTCACAATATAACTCTGACCACTAAATTCCTTAATTTCTGTGGTCCCATTTGATATGTTTTCCAGTGCAAATTCTATGAGTGTTTTTCAGCTGTGATCTAACAAATGCAAGCTTACTGTGCTAAATGTCATTTAGATGAAAGAAAACACTCCTGATGCACTTCTGGCTTGGTGCCATTACGGCCTCCATCCACCTGCCAATAAACAGATATATATACAAGGATTTTTTTCCATGCACAATTACAAGTGGGAAACATTGTAGGTTTTATTTAGCCTCAAAGAATGTTGCTGTACTCCGCTGCCCTCTACACAGACATATTAATTAATACAGTGTGAGTTGGGAAGTAGGATTGTACTGTACATGATGGAATGCAGGGCAGCACAGTGGCTCACGGCAAGAAGGTTGCTGGTTCGAGTCCCGACTGGTCCATTTGACATTTCTGTGTGAAGTTTGCACGTTCTCCCCATGTTTGTATGGGTTGCAGCTGGAAGGGCATCTGCTGGGTAAATATATGCTGGATAAATTGGCAGTTCATTCTGCTGTCATGACCCCTGATGAATAAAGGGACTAAGCCGTAGGAAATTAATGATGGAATGTAAAAAAATTATGTCAAACCGCAGAAGCATCTGTAAATTTAAAGGACACCGCAAGTAGAAAAATATTATTGAATTGTTTGTGTGAAATTCCTTCATTACAAAACCATAACCTGAAAAACCATCACAGCTACAACAATAACAAGTGTCACACGTAAAAAATGTTGGGTTTCACACACAATCGATTTGTGTTGGCACAACATGAAGGAATTCGGTTAACATATTATCTGTTACCAATTTAAATACATTAAACTTAAAACAATGAAGTTGTCCAAAACAAACTCAAGAATTGTGTTGTTTCAGCTTATAGTAAAGTAGTACTCTGAGCAAACAACAAATGTCAACTTTTGAGTGTGTACAGCATACTGTACTTCATAGTTTGCCTTCGATTCAAGAGCATAAAGTGTATCAGTCAGATGATTTAGTCATGAGGCACTTGCGGGACTCCTAGACATCTTCGAATTTGCCCAAAATATCCTAGGACATGGGGCAGCACCCGGCCTCTTCATGCTTGGTCAGGAGTGATATCCTGGAGAAGGTTTTAAAGCAGCTTCTGCACTGGTATTTCTTGATCTCGGAGTGGGTTTGTAGATGTGCCCGAAGATTTGAGCGGTCAGCAAACGCACGACTGCAGTGGGGGCACGTGAATGGCTTCTCACCTAAAACGATTCAAATACAATTTGTCATTTTCATACTTTTTTCAAAAACACGATACTCAAAACTAAAATGCTGTCTTTTACAACATTGTTTCTCAATTACGTTCCTGGGGGACCACCAACACTGCATGTTTTGGATGTCTGCTTTGTCTGAAGACCATTTCAGGTCTTTTAGTCTCTGCTTATGAGCTGATGATCTGAATCAGGTGTGTTTGGTTAAGGAGACAAGGCAAATGTGCAGAGCTGGTGGACCTCCAGTAATGTGGTTGAGAAACAGTGTTTTACAACATATCCTTCATATTACATGTGACCTTCAGAAGCATGCTTTGATTCCAAAAAACAGAAATGTACAATATCTTGTATTTTTCATACAAGAGAAAGTGGATGATGCTCTCAATTATCTGTTTAATATGGTACTCTATACAATACAGTTGAAGGCAAAATTATTAGAGATTCTGTGAAACTTTTATTCTTTTCAAAATATTTCCCAAGTGAGAGATTTTTCAACACACTTTTTTAAAGAGTCCATATTATTGGTTTTTGAAAATGCCCTTCCATGTAGTGTGTAACACAGCTCTAAGTGAAGTAAAATCTTACTTCAATCTGTGCTTAAATCTGTAAGTGTACAGTGTTTAAAACTATTGATTCATCTATAAAAGAGTCGACTCATAGTGCTTCAAACGAGTCGTCTTGATAACGAGTCATTAGGTGTTTCGTGATGACGCGACTACGAAACACAAGTAGTTGTGCGCGCAAACCTGGGACATTTGAAACCTGTGGCCCTGCCCACTAATACAGAAAAAAAAGCCTATATCACTAGTCTATATTATTGACAGTCTGCCCAAAGATGAAAGCTCAGCATTGCAGCCCAGCCTTGAGCAGTTCAAGTGCTTCTGGAAACTACATGCTTACAAAGAAGACTTCATCGGCCGTTTGTTAAAGGAAGGATAAGTAAAGACTGTCAGAACATGGATCAGTGCATCATGGATCAGTTTGTTCCTCCATTTCACAAGTGTAAGTACGTGCGATTAAAATTGTTGCCTCGTTTACTCTAGCTTGCAAATTATGTATTTAGTTTTTTGTTACCTGTAACCGCGTGTACTGTATCAGGTTAACTCTTTATATTCCCATATCGCGTGTAAAGCCACGTTGAAAATGCCGCTTTTTATTTACGGATCGTCAGCTGTTCCTACACACATGCAACGGTCAAGTTTCAAAATATTTCAGCTCAGGTTCGAGGTGAGGTGTCTAAATTGCACCCAGCAAGCTGAACTGGTGCTCTATGCCAACGGTGAAAGGTAATGTGTTTGTGTGTGTGTGTTGTGTCTTCTGAGGAGGAGGGTATTGTGTGTGTGTATTGTGCCCTCTGAGGAGGAGGGTAATGTGTGTGTTAACACCTGAATGAGCTAATCAAGGTCTTACTCTGTATACTTGAAACACCCAGCCAGGTGTGTTAAAGCAAGTTGGAGTTAAACCCTGCAGAGACACCGGCCCTCCAGGACCGAGATTAGTGACCCCTGCCTTAATGCAAGAATGTCCTGGTTCTGGTCATTAACAAAACCAGCAGGCGTTTCTGTGCGGAGTTTACACGTTCTCCCAGTGCTCACGTGGGTTTCCCCTGGGTCCCCTGGTTTCCTCCCACCGTCCAAAAACATGCAACTCAAGTTAATTGACTAATCCAAACCAGCACCATAGACATGCTCTTAGCAAGTAGCTAGCTCTCAAGAGCAATCTCTATCTGTTCATTATCTACTACAGCAGGGGAGTTCTCGAGCTCAAACTCCCCTCTCGCCTTGAAACAGTAGGGAGCCCCGAGCTTGAGGATCTTTTGAGCTCAGGGCTGTCCCCCGGGACAGCATGCCAAACAAGCTTTATAATCAATCATTAGCTAAGTGTGAACTCTTGTAATTGCATTAATTATATTCATATGGTTGCATTGAAATATTTTACTCTACAAAATATATATTCTACCAGTGATAAAAAACTGTGATAGGATGATGAAACAAAGTATAAGCACACTTTTGCAAGGTGCAGCGACTCTAGGTGCATCTGTTTTTATTTCCATGGTAGCAGATAATCTCCAGGAATGTTCAGGATTGTTGTACAATAATAACTGCAAAGGTATATGAAATCTAAAGATAGTATGTAAAATTACAATTTAAATAATATCTTGAATACTTATTTTAGATTTTTAAATTTTTAATTTACAATAAATTGAACAGGTTTGGGGTTAACTTCCATTAGAAATGTATTCTGCATTTGCCTGCATTTTAACTTTTTATGATAACAGAATCTTTATAATTACAAATATAGGTGTCAAACTCAGGGCCACAGCTCTGCACAGTTTAGCGTTAACCCTAATTAAACACACCTGATCAAACTAATTGAGTCCTTCAGGCTTGTTTTAAACCTCCAATTATGCCGCAGTCACAGTAGTTTGTGCATGCAAAATTCTGTTGTACATCGCTGCGAAAATGGGCGGGATTAAACAAGATGATTAGACATTAAAAAAACGAGCGATTGGTCCATATTTAAAATTTCTGTCCAGAGAGGTCATGTTTTGATCCTCGATTGATCCCACGCAGTGAAGTGATGCAATTTTGCAGATCAGAGTTCACCAAGCTTGAATTTTCCAATGCAGTGAACTGCGAAACATGCCACATGCCAGTCTGACGCATTCTCGTACGTATGAATGAAAGTCTACGGGGAAAAAAGTGGAGTGTGACAGCAGCTTAAAGTGTATTGAAGCATAGTTAGAACTAAGAAATTGAGTTTGACACCCCTGGTATAAAGTAACATAAAATATGGAGTTTTTTATATAACATTGGTATATTTTCATTTTATTTGGGCTAGTTTTAACTGTCCATTGGGCTTGATGTGAAAACCTGGAAACTCTGATTTACTCCCACATTACAGAAGCAAAGTTGCAATGACATGAGGGTATAAGTAAACAATAAGAAATGTTTCACATACATTTTCATATACACTGCAGACTTTGAAATGAGTATTGGTTCTACAGACTGTAAACATACCTGTGTGTGTGCGAATATGTCCCTGAAGTAGCCAGGGCCTGGAGAAGGCCTTTCCACACAGCTTGCACACACATGGAAGCGTGTGTGTGCGGATGTGCATCTTCAGTGCACCCAAACTCACATACTCCTTTTCACAATACTTGCAGGTAAAGTACCTATGGCATGGCCACTGACAGTGGAACTGCCTCTGATTGGCCAGATTAGAGAAGGACAGGTATGCTTTCTGGCAGTCAAAACACTCATCGCTGCACTCCTGACTGTTGCCAGTGGTGGTCAGTCCTAAAGGGGATACAGGCACTTTTTCATGAAGGTCTCTGTGGGAAAGCTGAAGTGAGCGTGGATCTGTATGCTCCAGCATTGAGAGTGCAGGCTGCATGTCTCGAAGGGGACTGGATGGCGCAGGTAAGGGGTAAGTGAGACCCAGAATTGGACCATCAATGGACAGGCTCGGGTGCTGTGGAGGCACGTAAATGTTAGAACTTATAGGGTTCATCCGCCCAGTGGAGTTCCCATAACACGGCACAGGAAACATATCCTGATGGGGGTGCAGCATTTTAAGTTTGGAGTTTGAAGATTCAGTATGAATCACATCTGTGGAGATGAAATGCACATGATTAGGTCAAACTGTGACGTGACGTGTGTGACATCCTTCTCCACCTTTTCTCCACAATTAATGATGCTTTGTTTGAATTATGGGATTCATTTTCATTAAAGTCACCATGAAATTAAATAGTCCACTTCTTATTTTATATTTATATAGTGCTTGATGTGTCTGTACACTTTATTATATAAAAAAATTATATAATAATTTGGACATTGGAAAAAAGATTGAGGGCATATATATATATATATATATATATATATATATATATATATATATACCCTCAATCTTTTATCAAATACAATAACCTTCTCCCTCAAAATGACTTTTCTTCATTTCGGGTCACATGGAATGCCTTTAGGGCGAAGCTATTAGAACATGTCTCGTTCTGCTCTGCCTTCATCCTATCATCAATCTTTGTTCATTTTGGTCGCAATGCCAACCTTCCAATGATCCAAACAATTCCCAATGGATAAATCATGCACCATTTTAATTAGTTTCATTAACGGTATTGTTTACCAATAGTTTTAGTCTTAGCTTTAGTTTTCATTTACTATAATATCCTTGGTAGCAAGTACACTCTTACAAAAATGCTAGTAGTATGCTTGTGTGATATTTCAAATAGTTTGATTGCACAGCTAGATTACAGCCTTTCACATTTGTATAGAAACTATGCAACTAGTTTTTGGCTTTAACTAGTTTTAGCAGAATGAAGTATAGCCAATGAGCAAATACCTAATGAACTTCACCATTATAACTTTTGAACTTTTCATACTACCAGGTTGCCATTTAGGTATTGATAAACATGAAATATACTTTTAATTGCACTTTAAGTTTATTTGAAGTCAATCTCTATGTAAACAATGAATTAAAATCTATGCTTTTTAAGTTTAAAAGAAGTATATTAATCTGACAAAACTGATATTTTTATTAAAGTAGTTAATTATTACAGCTTTACTGTTTACTGCAGCATTATTAAACTACATGAAAACATAATGCACATATTTCTGTTTGTCTGCTAGTTATCTGGCAATGAGTTTCCCAAACAGCCAGTACAGCAATGGAAGGAAAAAAAAACATATATACTATTAAGTCTGCTGTTTCTTATTTCCTCTAAGACATACAGCTGAATAATAATGTGGTACAATTGTGGTATTTTCCCCCAAAAGAAGTTATCAGTGGGCCAATAGTTAAGAACAAACCACAGATTTCAAGGTGCTGCATGGTAAAAGCATCCTCAGGGAACACTATATGCCTCTTCAGCTTTTCTAATAGGACTCTTCAAACCTCGAAGTAGCAGCTAACAATGAGCTCCTCTTTTGTGAGTGATTTTGCACCTGCTAAACTCTAGTCTTGTTTCCATTCTCATTATCTCCTCATCACAACTGTATAGAACATCTGTCGCTGATCATACACTTTCTAAAGCAGTGACATGCTGTGCCTTCTGACAGGTTTTACAGCAATAAAAAAAAAAACATCAAAAAAAAACAAAAACAAACTTATATGTATATGTATGTTTTTTTGTATGATTAATAATAATAATTTAAAGAGTACACAAAAGTGAATAATATTAAAATATATATTTAATGTTTGTTATATTGCCCACATTAACTTTTTTGTAACGCTTTTTAGGTTTATACCAATTTGTGGTCAGGATTACATTGTTAATACAAAACATACAAGTAAAATGTTTTGTTAATATTTATTAATTATTATATGCACTGCAAATAATAGATTGAAACGATAATAAAAATAGCATTTAAAAAGTATGAAAACAGTTATTAGATTGATGTAATAAAAAATGATTATATCTTCATTTGCATCATATATTTATATGCGCAGCATTAAATGCAGAACTGCCAGGTTCTGTAGAAGCTTTCTACCACTGGCCATCAGACTGTTAAACTCTTAAAGGGTCACAATGTATTTATTTATTTCCTTATTTTGCGCTATGCACTATTGTGGTTTGCAGAGTAGCTTCGCCTGAAGATGAGGACCGTCACTCAGCTGCTATGATTACATGCTATATGTTGTTTATATATATATATATATATATATATATATATATATATATATATATATATATATATATATATATATATATATAATGCCATTTTTTTTTGTTTAGGTTATTTCTGTTGGAACTGTGGAGCCAATGCCACAAGTTTTGACAATGAATGACAAAAAAGTATTTGACTTGACTTAATGGTTAAGTCCATATGATAAACAATAAAAATAATCACTTCAAAGTTAAAAAAAAAAAGGTCTAAAACTTTTAATTCGTTTAATTTAATTAAAATGAAAACAGACATGTAAGCAGCAATAAAGTCTCAATGAGTAGGCTAAATCATTCCGTAATTTTAATTAAATTAAATAAATAGTTTAATGCTAAATTTATTCTGCTTCATCAATATCAACTTTGATCATATTAGATATCACAATAATTCACTTACATAGGCCTATATTTACATGCTTTGTATTACATTTTAAATTTTTTAGACAAATCGCTAAACTGTCAAAACAATATGATGTGACAGTCTCAAGCATACACTGAAATGAAACAATATATTTATTTATTTGATTTACTATTTTTAAGGTAAGTGTTTGCAAACAATTTATATGGACTGAATTTAAACAAATCAAATTTAGCAATGTTCAACTTAATTAGATTGTTTAAATTCAGCCCATTAACTCCAAAAAAATGCTTTTTTTACTTAGATATTTTGTCTTGTTTCTAGTAAAAATTCTTAAATCAAGAAGAATTATAGGCAATAAAAAACATCGTTTTGAGAAATAATTTGCCAAAATGATGTGAGTTTTTCCTTAAAACAAGCAGATTAATCCGCCAATAGTGTGAGAAAAATAGTCTTATGTCAAAAGGAAAAACAAAATTATTTTGCTTGTTTTAAGGAAAAACTCATTTAATATTGACATATTATTTCTGAAAACAAGACATTATGATTTGCTTACCTATAAAATTCTTCTTGATAAAAGATTTTTTTAAATATTAGAACAAGAAACAAGACAAAAAAATCTAAGTAAGAAAAGCATTTTTTTTGCAGTGTATAAATTGTTTAGTATGTAGTAAATCAAATTAATGTTTTTGTTTTCAATGTTGGATAAATTTCCACAATTATAAATGAAAAGGAAAATCATAAAGTCATTAATACCTTACTAAAAAGTGCCTATTTTAGTAAAGAATGAAAGTAATCACTTAAAGGTAAACCAGATCTGAAACTTTAGCTCTGTCAAAGATTAAACTGCTGTACTAGTAAAAGTACTAACACTATCTACTGTTTACTTTCCGTTGAGTTGAAAATCACTCACCGTGTTTTTTTGAGTCCAACACACCATAGTCAGGCTTCTTGTTAGTGAGGTGTTTCTTCACCAAGAAAGACCTTGGCATCGTACCTCTGGTCTTAGAAAGGAAACGAGCTTTGCCTTCTGCCTGGTGCTGGCGAGTCTGAGCGAGCAGGAGTTTTTGGTGGGATATGTGCTGTGTTGAATAAATAGCTGATGCTAGGAGGTTGTCTTTGCGCCACATTCTCGAGTAGAGAAGAGAGAGTCAGGTGCAGACTAGACGGAAATTACCATACACATCTTACTCGACCAATCAGAATGAAAGGACAAGTGTAAGAGGGCGGGACCATGACGGTCCAGACATACCGCAGCTAACAGGTGCATACGTGGGATTATTAGTTTGATGAAACATTTGACGTGCTCCAGTGAGTATCTTTCTTTACTTACTTGACATTCTAAATTTCAACAACTTCAACTCTTTAAGAAAAAAGACAAAACGCGAAAGATATTCTTAACATTTAGCATTAAGCTGAAGCCAGTGAAAAAGTTGAATGCTTAAAATGTGGTGATTCTTTTAATCAGTGTATTAATACATACATAAATTAAATTTTTAATAGTTTATTAATTATTTGTGTGTGTGTGTGTGTGCGTGCGTGCGTGCGTGCGTGCGTGCGTGTGTGTGTGTGTGTGTGTGAGCGCGCGCGTTTGATTATTCAAAGTAAAATTTAGCATAAACATAATTGGTTAACATTTTAACTGCCTGATCTACCAAATGGTTGACCATATTTTGACTGTTTATAAATAATGACTGTTTTTAATAATGGTTTACACATACAGCATTGTTGGTTTACAACAACAACAACAAAAAAAAAAACAAACAAACAAAATCCTGTTGCTTTAGTACACTTGATTTTGGTTTTATTGTTAAAAAAAACATGTTAAATGAGAATCTGAAATATTTTATGGCATACTTCGAAGAATAAAGATGGTTTAGTATTCAAAAATGTTTTATTTTGATTATTTTTTGAAAGAAATTGATCTTTACACTTCATATTTTTTGCCGGTTCATTCCGCTGTGGTGATCTCAGATTAATAAGGGCCGAAAGTTAAAAGAAATAAAGGAATGAACTTCATATTTTTCTGATTTGTATACTGCATGTACCATTCCGGTACTTTTACTATAAACCAACATATCATTTGGTAGAGGCTGATATTTTAGAAATTATGGGATGTTTTTAAAAAAGTGTATTGAGTGTGTTAACTAGCTCATTTCTTTTCTTGGTGGGGGGGTTGGGGGAATTAGGCAAATCATCGTATAACAGTTTTTTTTAAAAAAACATTCATTCATTTTCTTTTCAGCTTAGTCCCTTTATTAATCAGGGGTTGCCACAGTGGAATGAACCGCCAACGTATCCAGCATATTTTTTACACAGCGGATGCCCTTCCAGCTGCAACCCATCACTGGAAACTCCCATACACACTTATTCACACAAATACACCACGGCCAATTTAGTTTACCCAATTCACCTATAGCATGTCTTTGGACTTGTGGGGGAAACCTGAGGAAACCCTTAGCGAACATGGGGAGAACATGCAAACTCCATATAGAAATGCCAACTGACCCAGCAGAGGCTCGAACCAGCGACCTTCTTGCTGTGAAGTGACAGCGCTAGCACTGTGCCACCGCGCCGCCCTTTTTAAAACATGTAAGACAAAAAAAAAATTTCCTTGCTCTGTTTAACATAATTTAGAAAATATTTGAAAAATAAAAAGAAATCACTTTGCTAATAATTTTGACATCAACTGTAAGTAGCGGTAATGTCTCAAATGAGTAGACTAGAGAAGTCTGAATAGAAGTTATTCAGAACTAAGCTAAATAAACTAGTGAATGGCAAATTTTGACCGTATTAGAGATGACAATAATTAACTTACATATACTTACATGCTTTGCCAAAGTGCTGTGTTATATTTTTTTAGACAAATCTCAAAACTGTCAAAACATATGGTGTGACTTTCTAAAGCATATTTAGAAATTACAGCCCTTATAAATAAAAAAGAAAATTGTAAAATCATTAATAAATACCTGGCTAAATAAATGCATATTATAAATTATTAGCCCCCCTTTCAATTTATTATTATTTTTTTTATATTTCTCAAATGATGTTTAACAGAGCAAAGACATTTTCACAGAATGTCTGATAATATTTTTTCTTCTTGAAAAAGTTTTATTTGTTTTTTTTTCCGACTAGAATAAAAGCAGTTTTTAATAAAAAAAAATAATTTTAGGTCAAAATTATTAGCCCCTTTAAGCGAATTTTTTTTTGATAGTCTACAAAACAAGCCATCGTTATACAATAACTTGCCTAATTACCCTAACCTGCCTAGTTAACCTAATTAACCTAGTTAAGCCTTTAAATGTTACTTTAACCTGTATAGAAGTGTCTTGAAAAAAAGTAGTCAAATATTATTTACTGTCATCATGGCAAAGATAAAATAAATCAGTTATTAGAAATGAGTTATTAAAACTAATATGTTTAGAAATGTGTTGAAAAAAGTCTTCTCTCCGTTAAACAGAAATTGGGGAAAAAAAATAAACAGGGGGGCTAATAGTTCAGGGCGGCTAATAAATCTGACTTCAACTGTATATTGCAACAAATATTTCAATTCACGACATTTCAAAATGAAACTCCAAAAATAATTCTCAAAAATGAGAAACATTTGCTGATTTATAAACATTTGTTATTTATAAATATTTTTAAAAGGACGGGATTCAAATAATGCCACTTCAGGCATTCAACATACATTATCATTATGATAAATACATTATTATCAATGAAAACTATACTTCTTTTTTAATCTATTTACAAAGACACAAGCTCCATATTTTGTGATTTACAAGGGTTTTCTTTTTATTTACAACCCTGCAGTTTAACAGAGAAACATTTACTGACATTTTAGTAGTTTGAAATAATATAATGTATAAGAATGTATAATATAATGTATAATATAGAGATAAATAAGTCTGTAAAATAACAGAAAATGTACTGCAGCTATTGCGAGGTTTTTACCGTAATATACAACATGAAAATATATCACTTTAAACTACTTAAATATGTTAATCAAAGTCACTTATTCAAACCTTTCAAGGTTACAAGTTGTTGAAAGAAATATCAAAGTCCCACAATGAAGTTTGAAAGCATAAATAAATGGGAAAAATAAAGACACATCAAAAAATAAGGAAAACAGCTAATTTACAGATATTTATATTCACAATACTGTACTGCCTTTTTTAACTGCTACAACAATTTTAACTGCTACAACAATAATAACAATAATCCACGATAAACAAATGAAAATGGAAAGATATTCAGATACTGAAATACTTTACTATCTAGGTAAGTAGTTAAGTACCTTATTTTTATTGTCTTTTATTTTTATGTCTCAAGTGTGTAATGATTTTTGTCGTTCTTTATATATGGTTATATGTTTTTTCTATTTTTTATTTTAAATTAAACTGTTTTTGTGTCAACCTTGTTTGAATGTACACCTGTATCGCCCTCTAGTGAGTCTTTTGTGTACTTACACACATTCACACATTTTTTCCCTGTGGTTGTTAGGTTTTACAGGGCTTTTTATTGTTTGTTTATGATTATGATTATATTTTATTATTATAAATCCTAAAATTGTAAAAATAAATCCCATAATTTTATTGGTTATATTGTTTTTGTACTTTTTATTTTAATTAAAATAATTTATAGATATTTCAGTTAACATTTATTTTAGTTTAAGTAACAATTTTATATCTTTAGGCAATTATAACAACGTTATCTGAATCTACACCTGTAGCCAACCTCTTGTGAGTCTTTATTGACATCCATAAAATCCAAGTTAGATGTTTGTCCCATTTTCTATGGTTGCTAAACTTTCCAGTGCTTTGTATTGTTTTGTCTACATATTTTATTATTATTATATTTATTTTTTTATTCTTTTTTTTTTTGTTTATCACCAAATATTAAAATAATGTAATAATTATATAAATCTAATAATTGTATACATTTCTTTTAACCCAAAGTAAAGCATGGTGTAAATATGTGCTAGAATGAACACTTGAAAACAACTATAAAATATATATTTTGTTTAATAAAATATGCAATGTAAATCTTACCTAAATCATAATCATATAAAAGAAACATACATAGTCATCATTAACATTGTTGCAGCTGAAGAAAAATGGACAGAAATAGAAACCTGCAAATATCATCCAAAAAGAGCTTGAAAAATCATTGCTGATGTAAAAAAAAATGTTTTACAAAATCATTACATAAAATACATTCTGGGCAACCAGATGTATCACAACATCTTCCCACTGAACCACAATACTAAATATCAAATGTCTCTTTGCTTGGAAACTCTTTGCTTGAAAGTATTTAAAGTGAAAAAGCCATGTTCCTGCGCAGACTGCTCCCATGAAAAAGACTTCAATCGTGTGTTTTGTGTAAACCTAAACAATCTTAAACCTCTTCTCTTCCATACATGTCTGCCAGTTTCTTGAAGCATGAGCCCCACTCATTGAGGAAGTCATAGTTTTGGTCGTTTCCCGAGCTGGAAGAGTTGAGTGAACTAAGTGAACCTGCATCTGAACCTCCTCCTTCATAGTCAAACACCAGCAGAGTGTCGTAGGGAGGAGCTGTGGGGTCGTTATCTGCAACCTTCAGATTCTACAGTTCAAACAACATATGCATTACATTATGAATTAATGAATTAAATTAACTTAACATATCCCTTACATCAGGGGTGTCAAAGTCAATTCCTGGAGGGCCGGAGCCCTGCAGAGTTTAGTTCCAGCCCTGCTTCAACACACCTATCTGTAGGTATCAAACGAGCCTAAAGCACTCGATTAGTTTGATCAGGTGTGTTTAATTAGGGTTGGAACTAAACTGTGCAGAGCTGCGGCCCTACAGGAACTGGCTTTGACACATGTGCCTTACTTCATTAATGAATGTGCTGACCTCCTCAGGGTTGGCCGGTCGAGGAATGTACTGAGGTGCAGGCATGAAAGTGGGCGCCACATCATTCCTGAACACTTCTGGTCTGTTGTCCAGACCTCGGTGCAGCACACTCAAATCAAAGTCCTGTGCAGAAAGTTTGTTTGATATCAGAACAAGTTTTGTGTTAAATAATTAAATAAATAATCTATTGATTACAGAGCAAACATCCTGGTTACGTTTGTAACCCATGTTCCCTGAAGGGGGGAATGGAGATGTGTGTCTAGGAGAGACACTATGGGAGTAAGCTAGATGACCAATCACTCTGAAGAGTAAGAAAACAGGCCAATGTATGCCTATGAGTTGGCAGAGCACAGCGCATGCAGCACATGCTCGACTCAGGTTTGACATTGAAGCCTTTGATGTTGAACGTATTTTAACAGCTGGCAAACAAATTTTGCACTGAACTGATAACTTTAAATGTGCCCTTCTCAGGGTTCAGGGTGAAATTATTTGTAAATTTCCAGCAATGAAATGCATTTTTATCACTCACCATGGTGCCAGCTCTCAGACTGGTTGTAGTAGCCTAATGCTCTCAGAGGCAAAGAGGAGGTGTGCCGTAAATTCAAATCAGAAAACCAATCAAAAGCATCAGAATAGCAGCGCTTTAATAAATGGCCTTAGCAGAAGGCATCGTGCATATCAAAAACAGGCAAAGCAACAGATTAATATTATTCAGATTTTTTAAGAATATTTTTTAGATGTAACCCCATTTGTAATCTTTAACATTTTCATAAGTAACTGTAATTTAGTTACACATTTTATCAGTAACTGTAGACCTCAGGATCATGTCAAATCAACTAAATCCAGCTAACTGAGTAATTACCTGCTATTAAAATACAAGTAATAAACCAGGAATATTAATTTCCAGTTTCAAAATTAAAACAAACCTGATCATCTTCTCCATTGCCTTCCTCATCATAATAGTAGATGTTGTCCCGTACATCATCTTCTGGAAGGAGGGGTTCTTTATTGGAGTTGCTTTTCCTCCGCAAGACCATGAGCAGAAGAAGAGCAAGCACTGGGGAAGAAGAGACAACTTTCTTTAAAATGAGTAGTACACAGAGCAACATGAACTACACACACGCATTAACCTTAAAAAGAAATAAGCCACATAAAAAATCAGCAACAAATAACATTTTAAATTTTGGAGAACTGACTGCACAAGAATAAAGAAACATGAGACAGGAAAATTAATTCAAAAAACATTACATACATGGCAGAAGCAAGATTCCTTCCATGACTTGTGACTGTGAGCTCTGTTATGAGTGAAGGTTAGACTGAAGAATCTGTTGCGAAAAGGTAAAAGGTATGTGAAATATTGAGGAAGGAAGTTTAACCTTAAAGGGGAAGTTTACCTAAAATAGTAAACTGTCATCATGTACTTAACCTTTTTGACTTTCTTTCCGCTGTTGATCAAATTATATTTTGAAGAAAGATGAAACCCTTTTACCATAGATTTGATTCCATAGTATTTGTTTTTTCCTACTATATTATTTAAATCTGTTTTTATTCCAGCTAAGGTAAAAGAAATAAGACTTTCCCTAGAAGAAAATGTTAAAATACATTTTATATGAGATACTGTAAACATTTCCATGGTCAGTTAAACATCTGTTGGGAAAAAATTGAAAACTATTTAAATAAAAAAAAATCACAGGAGGGCGGATAATTTGAACTGCAAACTTATCCAGCATATATTTTACACAGCGGATGCCCTTCCAGCTGCAACCCAGTACTGGGAAACACTTATACACACTCATTCACACACACACACACACACACACACGCACACACACGCGCACACACACACACACACACACACACATACACACATACACACACACACGCACACACACACACACACACACTATGATCAATTTAGTTTATTCAATTCCACTATAGCGCATGTCTTTGGACTGTGGGGGAAACCGGAGCACCCGGAGGAAATCCACACCAACATGGGGAGAACATGCAAACTCTACACAGAAATGCCAACTGACCCAGCTTGGACTCGAACCAGTGACCCTCTTGCTGTGAGGCGACAGTGCCAACCACTGAGCCACCATGACAGCCTGTTATTTGAACTTTTTAATGTATTCATTTTGTGGGTGACACAGTGGCTCAGATTCCAAGATGTAAAAAGTGTTGTCACAGTCAGACCAGGTCCTCCCCATTCAGACACCCAGATCACCATCACCCGAATGTCTAGGTGTCAGGGGTGAGGTTATGTAACTGCTATGTAACTGTATTATGCAATGTGTTTCGGGCAACCAAAGTTGGCGATTTGGGGGTGTAATAGACAGTACCAAAAAGCTGAGGAAAGGGGGGGGGGGTGGGGGGTGGGCAGGTATGTTTCAACGCCATCACCCCCTGCTTCATATAGTCCCTTCACACAGTTCACTTGACATCCAGCCTCATTGCTGAACAGAAAGGACAAACCCTTCAGTGTTTTATACCTTCCTTGTCTCCTGTGATCTCCATTGTTTCCTGTATAATCTGTTTTCCGTCATCTACATTCTTACTCACAGATTTTCATCATTACCTGCATGCTCACTGCTTATTACTGCCATCCTTCCCAATTAACTATAATGTCACTTACTTACCTGAGCCCCGTCCCTTCTGTGACAAATGCACGTTTCCATTTTTTGAAAATGTTGTCAAAACATTCTGAACAGAAAAAAGTATGTTAACTAAATTCCTGAAAGCATTAAGCCATGAAATACCGCATATTTATCATTTTATTCTTAGTTTCATGAGTTCATCCTTACATCAATAGATGGATAGAGAGCATGTTTTGTCGCAATGTCTTAGAGGTCGAAAAATATAGCCCAAACCTAAATAACTCCTTTTGCACTATAAAAATACTGCACATATTTCACTTAAAAAATTGAGGCAACTCTTTACATCAACCTTTTAAATATTTTAAACTTAATTGATTTGAGTTTGACAAATTTACATTATTAAATTTACTCTTCTTCAGTTAAATATATGCTTTCAAGTAATCCCATTATTATTCAACCTGAGGTCTGTCAAACCTTTTAAAAGTTATTTCAAGAGTTCACAATTGGATATTAAATGACATTATTAGCAGGTTTGGCATGCTGTCCCGAGAGAGAACCCTGAGCTCAGAGATAAATGAGCACAGGGCTCCCACCTGGTCAATTATCACGTTAGGGGGTCTGAGATCAGGTAGGGGCCCCCTTGCCCTCCACCTAAAGGGTCCCTGACCTCAGCGAGCTGCCTATGTTCCAGCCTCTCTCCCTGGGCTTGCATTCTGGGCCCCAGACTGACTTCTTGTCCTCCACCTCCAGGGTGCCTGACCCCTGTGAGCTGCCAGGGACCAGCCACTCTCTGTGGGCTTGCAATTTGGGCCACAGAGGGCCCCCTTGCCCTCCACCTTCATGGTTACTGACCCCAGCGAGCTCCCTATGTTCCAGCCTCTCTCCCTGGGCTTGCATTCTGGGCCCCAGACTGACTTCTTGCCCTCCATCTCCAGGGTGCCTGACCCCTGCGAGCTGCCAGGGGTCAGCCACTCTCTGTGGGCTTGCAGTTTGGGCCACGGAGGGCCCCCTTGCCCTCTACTTCCATGGTTTCTGACCCCTGCGAGCTGCCCAGGACTCTACCTGGACATGCAGTCTGGGCCCATGAGGGCCCTCTTGCACTCCTCCTCCACGGGTCCTGACACCAGCTAGGTTCCCCGAGGGCCAGCCACTCTTCCCGGGCTTGCAGTGTGGGCCCCAGTGTGGCCCCCCTTGCCTTACAGCTCCATGGTTTCTGACCCCAGCGAGCTACCCAGGGGCCAGCCACTCTAGCTGGGCTTAAAGTCTGGGCTCCTGAGGGCACTCTTGCCATCCACCTCTTTGGTCTCCGACCCCAGCAAGCTTGCTTTCCACCTAAGGGGTCCCAGACACTAGCGAGCTGCTCAGGGGGAAGTTACTTTCCCTGCGCCTGCAGTCTGTGTTGGAGAGGGCCACCTTGCCATCAAGCTCCAGGGTCTCAGGCCGAGTGAGGGGTACTCTCACTCCAACACTCTTTCCTAGGGTAGGCAGTTTGGGCCCCAGAGGACCCCCTTTCCATCTATCGCCATAGTCTCTGACCCAAATGAATTGCCCAAAAGCCGGCCACTCTCCCTGGGTTTTACAATCTGGGCTCCTGAGGACCCCATTGACCTCCACCTAAGGGGTCCCTGACCCCACCAAGCTACCCAGTGGAAAACCTCTCTCCCTAGGATTGCAGTCTGGGCCCCAGAGGGCCCCCGTGCCCTCCACCTCCAGGGTCTTTGACCCAGCAAGCTTCCCAGGGGCCAACCTGTCTCCCTGGACTTGCAATCTGGGCCCCAGAGGGTCTCCTTGCCCGGTCTCGGACCCCAGTGAGCTGCCCTGGGTAAGCCACTCTCCCAGGGCTTGCAGTCTGGGCTTTAGGATCCTCTAGATCTCCACCTAAGGGGCCCTGACCCCGGCAAGCTTCCCAGGGGCCATCCTCTCTCCCTGGACTTGCAGTCTGGGCCCCAGAGGGCACCCTTGCCCTCCACCTCCAGGGTCTCTGACCCCAGTGAGCTGCCCAAGGGCCAGCCACTCTTCCAGGGCTTGCAGTCTGGGCTCCAAAGGGACACTTTGCCCTCCACCTAAGCTGTCCCTGACCCCAGCAAGCTACCCAGGGGCCAACCTCTCTCCCTGGACTTGTTGTTAGGCCCCCAGAGGGCCCCCTTGCCCTCCATCTCCAAGGTCTCTGACCCAAGTGAGCTGCCCAGGCACCAGTCACTCTTCCTGGGCCAGCGGTCTGGGGTCCTTAGGGTCCCCTGATCCCAGCAAGCTTCCCAGGGGCCAAGCTGTCTCCCTGGACTTGCAATCTGGGCCCCAGAGGGCCTCCTTACCCTCCACTTAAGGGCTCTCTGACCCCAGTGAGCTGCCCTGGGGCCAGCCACTCTCCCAGGGCTTGCAATCTGGGCTCCTTAGGGTCCTCTTGCCCTCCACCTAAGGGGCGCTGACCCCAGCATGCTACCCAGGGGCCATCCTCTCTACCTGGACTTGCAGTCTTTGCCCCTGAGGGCCCCCTTGCCCTTCATCTCCAGGGTCTCTGACCCCAGCAAGCTACCCAGGGTCCACCCTCTCTCTCTGGACTTGCAGTCTGGGCACCAGAGGGCCCCCTTGCCCCCCACCTAAGGCGTTCTTGACCCAGGCAAGCTACCCAGGGGCCAACCTGGGTATCCAGGCCCCTGGGATTGCAGTCTCGGCCCCAGAGAGCATCTTTGCCCACCATCTAATGGTTTCTGACCCCAGTGAGCTGCCCAGCGGCCATCCAGTCTCCCGGGGCTTGCAGTCTGGGCTTCTTAGGGCCCCTTTGCGCTCCACCTAAGGTGTCCCTGACCCAAGAAAGCTACCAAGGCGGCCAACCTCTCTCCCTGGACTTGCAGGATGGGCCCCAGAGGGCCCCTCCTTGCCCTTCATCTTCAGGGCCTCTGAGCCCATTGACCTGCCCAGGTGCCTCCCACTCTTCCTGGGCCTGCATTCTGGGCTCCTTAGGGCCCCCTTGCCTTCCACCTAAGGTGTCCCTGACTGCAGCAAGCTACCCAGGTGCCATCCTCGCTCCCAGGGATTGCAGTCTTTGTACCAGAGGGCCCCCTTGCCCACCACCTCCAGGGTCTCTGACCCCAGTGAGCTGCCCAGGGGCCAGCCACTCTCCCTGGGCTTGCAGTAAGGGCTCCTTAGGGCCCCCTTGCCCTCCACCTAAGGATTCCTTGACCCCAGCAAGCTACGCAGGAGCCAACCTCTCTCCCTGGACTTGAAGTCTGGTCCCCAGAGGGCCCCCTTGCCCTCGATTTCCAGGGTCTCTGACCCCAGTGAGCTATCCAGGGGCCAGCCTCTGTCCCTGGACTTGCAGTCTGGGACCCAGAGGAACCCCCTTGCCCTCTACCTTAGGGGTCCCTAACCCCAGTGAGCTTCCCAGGAGGAAACCTCTCTCCCTGGGCTTGCAGTCTGGGCTCCAAAGCGCCCCATTGCCCTCCACCTATGGTGTCCCTGACCCCAGCAAGCTACCCAGGGGCCAACCTCTCTTCTGGACATGCAGTCAGGATCCCACAGGACCCCCTTTCCTTCCATCTCCAGGGTTTCTGACCCCAGTGAGCTGCCCAGGGGCCAGTCACTTTTCCTGGGTCCTTAGGGCCCCTTGGCCTCAGAAAGCTTCCCAGGGACCAACCTGTCTCACTGGACTTGCAATCTGGGCCCCAGAGGGCCTCCTTACCCTCCACCTAAGAGGCCCTGACACCAGCAAGCTACCCAGGGGCCATCCTCTCTACCTGGACTCGAAGTCTGTGCCCCTGAGGGCCCCCTTGCCCTCCATCTCCAGGGTCTCCAACCCCCGCAAGCTACCCAGGGGCTAACCTCTCTCCCTGGACTTGCAGTCTGGGCCTCTCAGGGCCCCCTTGCCCTCAACTTAAGGAGTCCCTGACCCCAGCAAGCTACACAGGGGCCTCCCTCCCTCCCTGGACTTGCAGTCTGGGCTCCTTATGGCCATCTTGCCCTCCACCTAAGGTGTCTTTAACCCCAGCAAGCTACCCAGGGGCCAACCTCTCTCACTGGACTTGCAGTCTGTGCCCCAGAGGGCCCCCTTGCCCCCAACCTAAGGCGTCCCTGACCCCGGCAAGTTACCCAGGGCTCAACATTTCTCCCTGGGATTGCAGTCTCGGCCCCAGAGGTCCCCATTGCCCTATTAAGCTGCACAGGGGCCAGCCACTCTCTGAGGGGTTGCAGTCTGGGCTCCTTAGGGCCATCTTTCCCTCCACCTAAAGCGTCCCTGACCCCAGAAAGCTACCCAGGGGCCATCCTCCTTCCCTGGACTAGCATGCTGGGCCCCAGAGGGCCCCCTTGCCCCTCACCTAAGGGGTCCCTGACCCTGACAAGGTGACCAGAGGACAATCTCTCTCCCTGGGATTGCAGTCTGGGCCCCAGAGGGCCCCTTTGCCCTCCACCTCCAGGGTCTCTGACCCCAGTGAGCTGCCCAGAGGCCTGCCACTCTCCCAGTGCTTGCAGTCTGGGCTCCTTAGTGCCCCTTTGCCCTCCAACTACGGGCTCCCTGACCAGAGCAAGCTACCCAGGGGCCAACCTCTCTCCCTGAACTTCCAGTCTAGTCCCCAGAGGGCCCCCTTGCCCTCCACCTCCAGGGTCTCTGACCCCAGTGAGTTGCCCAAGGGCCAGCCAATCTCCCAGGGCTTGCAGTCTGTGCTCCATAGGGCCCCCAACCCTCCACCTAAGCTGTCCTTGACCCCAGCAAGCTACCCAGGGGCCAACCTCTCTCACTGGACTTGCAGTCTGTGCCACAGAGGGCCTCCTTGCCCCCAACCTAAGGCGTCCCTGACCCCAGCAAGCTACCCAGGGGACAACCTCTCTCCCTGGACTTGCAGTCTTGGCCCCAGAGTGCCCCCTTGCCCTCCACCTCCAGGGTCTCTGTCCCCAGTGAGCTGCCCAGGGGCCAGCCACTTTACCAGGGCTTGCAGTTTGGGCTCCTTAGAGCCCCCATGCCCTCCACCTAAGGGGTCTCTGACCCCAGTGAGCTGCCCTGGTTCCAGCCACTCTCCCAGGGCTTGCAGTCTGGGCTCCTTATGGCCATCTTGCCCTCCACCTAAGCTGTCCCTGACCCCAGCATGCTACCCAGGGGCCAACCTCTCTCCCTGGACTTGCATTCTGGGCCGCAGAGGGCCCCCTTGCCCTCCACCTCCAAGGTGTCCCTGAGCCCAGCAAGCTTAACAGGGGCAATCCTCTCTTTCTGGACTTACAGTCTGGGCCCCAGAGGGCCCCCTTGCCTGCAACCTAAGGCGTCCCTGACCCCAGCAAGCTACCCAGGGGTCAACATTTCTCCCTGGGATTGCAGTCTCGGCCTCAGAGAACCCCCTTGCCCTCCAACTCAAGGGTCTCTGACCCTATTAAGCTGCCCAGGGGCCATTCTCTTTTCCTAGACTTGCACGCTGGGCCCCAGAGGGCCCCCTTGCCCCTCGCCTAGGGGGTCCCTGATGCTGGCAAGGTACCCAGAGGCCAATCTCTCTCCACAGAGGGCCCCCTTGTGCTCCTCTTCCAGGGTCTCTGACCCCAGTGAGCTACCCAGGGGCCACCCACTCTCCCAGGGGTTGCAGTCTGGGCCCCAGAAGGCCCCCTTGCCATCGACCTAAAGAGTGCCTGACCCCAGCAAGTTACCCAGGGGCCATCCTCTTTCCCTGGACTTGCATGCTGGGCCTCAGAGGGCCCCCTTGCCCCTCACCTAAGGGGTCCCTGATGCTGGCAAGGTACCCAGGGGCCAAGCTCTCTCCCTGGGATTGCAGTCTGGGCCCCAGAGGGCCCCTTTGCTCTCCACCTCCAGGGTCTCTGACCACAGTGAGCTGCCCAGGGGCCAGCCACTTTACCAGTGCTTGCAGTTTGGGCTCCTTAGGGGCCTCTTGCCATCCATCTAAGGGGTCCCTGACCCCACCAAGCTACCCATGGGGAAACCTCTCTCCCTGGGATTGCATTCTGAGCCCCAAAGGGCCCCCTTGCCCTAAACCTAAACCATTCCTGACCCTGACAAAGTATCCAGGGGCCAACCTCTCTCCCTGGGATTGCAGTCTAGGCCCCAGAGGGCCCCCTTGTCCTCCACCTCTAGTGTCTGGGCTCCACCTCCACCTCTATGATCCCATTGAGCTGCCCAGAGGCCTTCCACTCTCCCAGTGCTTGCAGTCTGGGCTCCTTAGGGCCCCCTCTCCCTCCACCTAAGGGGTCCCAGACCCCAGCAAGCTACCCAGGGGCCAAACTCTCTCCCTGGACTTGCAGTCTGGCCCTAGGAGGGCCCCCTTACCCCAAACCTAAGGCATCCCTGATCCCGGCAAGCTACCCAGGGGCCAACCTCTCCCTGGGATTGCAGTCTGGGCCCCAGAGGGCCCCCTTGCCCTCCACCTCCAGGGTCTGTGACCCCAGTAAGCTGCCCAGGGGCCAGCCAATCTCCCAGAGCTTGCAGTCTGGGCTTCTTAGGGCCATATTGGCCTCCACCTTAGTTGTCCCTGACACCAGCAAGCTACCCAGGGGCCATCCTTGCTCCCTGGACTTGCCGTTTGGGCCCCAGAGGGCCCCCTTGCCCTCCAACTAAGGGGTCCCAGACCCCATTAAGCTACCCAGGGATCAATCTCTCTCTCGGGAATTGCAGTCTGGGCCCTAGAGGGCCACCTTGCCCTCCACCTTAGGGGTCTCTTACTCCAGTGAGCTGCCCTGGAGCCAGCCACTCTCCCAGGGCTTGCAGTCTAGGTTCCTTATGGTTCTCTTGCCCTCCACCTAAGGGGCCCCGACCCCAGCAAGCTACGAAGGGGCTAATATCTCTCCCTGGACTTGCATTCTGGTCCCAGAAGTCGCCCTTGCCCTCCATCTCCAGGGTCTCTGACCTCAGTGAGCTGCCCAGGGGGCAGCCACTCTCCATGGGCATGCAGTCTGGGATCCTTAGGACCCCCTTGCCCTCCACCTAAGGATTCCTTGACCCCAGCAAGCTATGCAGGAGCCAATCTCTCTCCCTGGACTTGATTTCTGGTTCCCAGAGGGCCCCCTTGCCATCCATCTCCAGGGTCATTGACCCCAGTGAGCTGCCCAGGGCCCAGTCACTCTTCCTGGGCCTGTGATCTGGGGTCCTCAGGGCCCACTGATCCCAGCAAGCTTCCCAGCGGTCAACCTGTCTCCCTGGACTTGCAATCTGGGCCCCAGAGGGCCTTCTTACCCTCCACCTAAAGAGTGCCTGACCCCAGCAAGTTACCCAGGGGTCATCCTCTTTCCCTGGACTTGCATGCTGGGCCTCAGAGGGCCCCCTTGCCCCTCACCTAAGGGGTCCCTGATGCTGGCAAAGTACCCAGGGGCAAAGCTCTCTCCCTGGGATTGCAGTCTGGGCCCCAGAGGGCCCCCTTGCTCTCCACCTCCAGGGTCTCTGACCCCAGTGAGCTGCCCAGGGGCCAGCCACTCTACCAGTGCTTGCAGTTTGGCCTCCTTAGGGGCCTCTTGCCATCCATCTATGGGGTCCCTGACCCCACCAAGCTACCCATGGGGAAACCTCTCTCCCTGGGATTGCATTCTGGGCCCCAAAGGGCCCCCTTGCCCTAAACCTAAGCCATCCCTGACCCTGACAAAGTACCCAGGGGCCAACCTCTCTCCCTGGGATTGCAGTCTGGACCCCAGAGGGCCCCCTTGTCCTCCACCTCTAGTGTCTGGGCTCCACCTCCACCTCTATGATCCCATTGAGCTGCCCAGAGGCCTTCCACTCTCCCAGTGCTTGCAGTCTGGGCTCCTTAGGGCCCCCTTGCCCTCCACCTAAGGGGTCCCAGACCCCAGCAAGCTACAAAGGGGCCAAACTCTCCCTGGGATTGCAGTCTGGGCCCCAGAGGGCCCCCTTGCCCTCCACCTCCAGGGTCTGTGACCCCAGTAAGCTGCGCAGGGGCCAGCCAATCTCCCAGGGCTTGGAGTCTGGGCTTTTTAGGGCCATATTGGCCTCCACCTTAGGTGTCCCTTACACCAGCAAGCTACCCAGGGGCCATCCTTGCTCCCTGGACTTGCCGTTTGGGCCCCAGAGGGCCCCCTTTGCCCTCCACTTAAGGGGTCCCAGACCCCATTAGGCTACCCAGGAACCAATCTCTCTCTCGGGAATTGCAGACTGGGCCCCAGATGGCCACCTTGCCCTCCACCTAAGGGGTCTCTTACTCCAGTGAGCTGCCCTAGAGCCAGCCACTCTCCCAGGGCTTGCAGTCTAGGTTCCTTATGGTTCTCTTGCCCTCCACCTAAGGGGCCCCGACCCCAGCAAGCTACGAAGGGGCCAATATCTCTCCCTGGACTTGCAGTCTGGTCCCAGAAGTCGCCCTTGCCCTCCATCTCCAGGGTCTCTGACCCCAGTGAGCTGCCCAGGGGGCAGCCGCTCTCCATCGGCATGCAGTCTGGGCTCCTTAGGACCCCCTTGCCCTCCACCTAAGGATTCCTTGACCCCAGCAAGCTACGCAGGAGCCAATCTCTCTCCCTGGACTTGATTTCTGGTCCCCAGAGGGCCCCCTTGCCATCCATCTCCAGGGTCTCTGACCCCAGTGAGCTGCCCAGGGCCCAGTCACTCTTCCTGGGCCTGCGATCGGGGGTCCTCAGGGCCCACTGATCGCAGCAAGCTTCCCAGGGGCCATCCTCGCTCCCTGGACTTGCCGTTTGGGCCCCAGAGGGCCCCCTTGCCCTCCACCTAAGGGGTCCCAGACCCCATTAGGCTACCCAGGGACCAATCTCTCTCTCGGGAATTGCAGTCTGGGCCCCAGATGGCCACCTTGCCCTCCACCTAAGGGGTCTCTTACTCCAGTGAGCTGCCCTGGAGCCAGCCACTCTCCCAGGGCTTGCAGTCTAGGTTCCTTATGGTTCTCTTGCCCTCCACCTAAGGGGCCCCGACCCCAGCAAGCTACGAAGGGGCCAATATCTCTCCCTGGACTTGCAGTCTGGTCCCAGAAGTCGCCCTTGCCCTCCATCTCCAGGGTCTCTGACCCCAGTGAGCTGCCCAGGGGGCAGCCGCTCTCCATCGGCATGCAGTCTGGGCTCCTTAGGACCCCCTTGCCCTCCACCTAAGGATTCCTTGACCCCAGCAAGCTACGCAGGAGCCAATCTCTCTCCCTGGACTTGATTTCTGGTCCCCAGAGGGCCCCCTTGCCATCCATCTCCAGGGTCTCTGACCCCAGTGAGCTGCCCAGGGCCCAGTCACTCTTCCTGGGCCTGCGATCTGGGGTCCTCAGGGCCCACTGATCGCAGCAAGCTTCCCAGGGGCCATCCTCGCTCCCTGGACTTGCCGTTTGGGCCCCAGAGGGCCCCCTTGCACTCCACCTAAGGGGTCCCAGACCCCATTAGGCTACCCAGGGACCAATCTCTCTCTTGGGAATTGCAGTCTGGGCCCCAGATGGCCACCTTGCCCTCCACCTAAGGGGTCTCTTACTCCAGTGAGCTGCCCTGGAGCCAGCCACTCTCCCAGGGCTTGCAGTCTAGGTTCCATATGGTTCTCTTGCCCTCCACCTAAGGGGCCCCGACCCCAGCAAGCTACGAAGGGGCCAACATCTCTCCCTGGACTTGCAGTCTGGTCCCAGAAGTCACCCTTACCCTCCATCTCCAGGGTCTCTGACCCCAGTGAGCTGCCCAGGGGGCAGCCGCTCTCCATCGGCATGCAGTCTGGGCTCCTTAGGACCCCCTTGCCCTCCACCTAAGGATTCCTTGACCCCAGCAAGCTACGCAGGAGCCAATCTTTCTCCCTGGACTTGATTTCTGGCCCCCAGAGGGCCCCCTTGCCATCCATCTCCAGGGTCTCTGACCCCAGTGAGCTGCCCAGGGCCCAGTCACTCTTCCTGGGCCTGCGATCTGGGGTCCTCAGGGCCCACTTATCGCAGCAAGCTTCCCAGGGGTCAACCTGTCTCCCTGGACTTGCAATCTGGGCCCCAGAGGGCCTCCTTACCCTCCACCTAAGCGGACTCTGTCCCCAGTGAGCTGCCCTGGGGCCAGCCACTCTCCCAGGGCTTGCAGTCTGGGCTCCTAAGGGTCCTCTTGCCCTCCACCTAAGGGGCCCTGACCCCAGCATGCTACCCAGGGGCCATCCACTCTACCTGGACTTGCAGTTTGTGCCCCAGAGGACCCCCTTGCCCCCCACCCAAGGCGTCCCTGACCCCAGAATGCTACCCAGGGGCCATTAACTTTACCTGGACTTGCAGTTTGTGCCCCAGTGGACCCCCTTGCCCCCCACCTAAGGCATCCCTGATCCCAGCAAGCAACCCAGGGGCCATACTCTCTCCCAGGGCTTGCAGTCTGGGTACCAGAGGGCCCCCTTGCCCATCACCTCCAGGGTCTCTGAACCCAGTGAGCTGCCCAGGGGCCAGCCACTTTCCCAGGGCTTGCAGTTTGGGCTGCTCAGGGCCCCCTTGCCCTCCATCTAAGGTGTCCCTGACCCCAGCAAGCTATCCAGAGGCCATCCACTCTCCCTGGACTTGCAGTCTGGGCCCCAGAGGGCCCCCTTGCCCTCCATCTCCAGGGTCTCTGACCCCAGTGAGCTGCCCAGGGGCCAGTCACACTTCCTGGGCCTGCGATCTTTGGTCCTTAGGGCCTCCTGACCCCAGCAAGCTTCCCAGGGGCCAACCTGTCTCCCTGGACTTGCAATCTGGGCCCCAGAAGGTCTCCTTGCCCGGTCTCGGATCCCAGTGAGCTGCCCTGGGCCAGCCACTCTCCCAGGGCTTGCAGTCTGGGCTTTAGGGTCCTCTAGATCTCCACCTAAGGGGCCCTGACCCCGGCAAGCTACCCAGGGGCCAACCACTCTCCCTGGATTTGCAGTCTGGGCTCCTTAGGGCCCCCTTTGCCCTCCACCTAAGGGGTCCCTGACCTCAGCAAGCTATCCAGAGGCCAGCCTCTGTCCCTGTACTTCCAGTCTGGGCCCCAGAGGACCCCATTGCACTCCACTTATGGGGTCCCTAACCCCTGTGAGCTTCCCAGGGGGAAACCTCTCTCCCTGGAATTGTAGTCTGGGCCCCAGAGGGCACCCTTGCCCTCCACCTCCAGGGTCTCTGACCCCAGTGAGCTGCCCAAGGGCCAGTCACTCTTCCGGAGCTTGCAGTCTGGGCTCCAAAGGGACTCCTTGCCCTCCACCTAAGGTGTCCCTGACCCCAGCAAGCTACCCAGGGGCCAACCTCTCTCCCTGAACTTGTAGTTAGGCCCCCAGAGGGCCCCATTGCCCTCCACAAAAGGATTCCTTGACCCCAGCAAGCTACGCAGGAGCCAACCTCTCTCCCTGGACTTGAAGTCTGATCCCCAGAGGGCCCCCTTGCCCTCAATCTCCAGGGTTTCTGACCCCAGTGAGCTATCTAGGGGCCAGCCTCTGTCCCTGGACTTGCAGTCTGGGACCCAGAGGAACCCTCTTGTCCTCCACCTTAGGGGTCCCTAACCCCAGTGAGCTTCCCGGGGGGAAACCTCTCTCCCTGGGCTTGCAGTCTGGGCTCCAAAGGGCCCCCTTGCCCTCCACCTAAGGTGTCCCTGACCCCAGCAAGCTACCCAGGGTTCAACCTCTCTTCTGGACATGCAGTCAGGGCCACAGAGGACCCCCTTGCCTTTCATCTCCAGGGTTTCTGACCCCAGTGAGCTGCCCAGGGGCCAGTCCCTCTTCCTGGGTCCTTAGGGCCCCTTGACCCCAGAAAGCTTCCCAGGGGCCATCCTCTCTATCTGGATTTGAAGTCTGTGCCCCTGAGGGCCCCCTTGCCCTCCATCTCCAGGGTCTCAAAGCCCCGCAAGCTACCCAGGGGCCAACCTCTCTCCCTGGACTTGCAGTCTGGGCCTCTCAGGGCCCCCTTGCCCTCAACCTAAGGAGTCCCTGACCCCAGCAAGCTACACAGGGGCCTCCCTCCCTCCCTGGACTTGCAGTCTGGGCTCCTTATGGCCATCTTGCCCTCCACCTAAGGTGTCTTTAACCCCAGCAAGCTACCCAGGGGCCAACCTCTCTCACTGGACTTGCAGTCTGTGCCCCAGAGGGCCCCCTTGCCCCCCACCTAAGGCGTCCCTAACCCCGGCAAGCTACCCAGGAGCCAACCTCTCTCCCTGGGATTGCAGTCTTGGCCCCAGAGAGCCCCCTTGCCCACCACCTCCAGGGTCTCTGACAACAGTGAGCTGCCCAGGGGCAAGCCACTCTCCCAGGGCTTGCAGTCTGGGCTGCTCAGGGCCCCCTTGCCCTCAAACTAAGGTGTTCCTGACCCCAGCAAGCTAACCAGGCGCCAACCTCTCTCTCTGGACTTGCAGTCTGGGCCCCAGAGGGCCCCCTTGCCTTCGACCTAAGGGGTCCCTTTCCCCAGCAAGCTACCCAGGGGCCTTCTTCTCTCCCTGAACTTGCAGTCTGGGCACCAGAGGGCCCCATTGCCCACCACCTCCAAGGTCTCTGACCCCAGTGAGCTGCCCAGGGGTCAGTCACTCTGCCTCGGCTTGTAGTCTGGGCTCTTTAGGGCCCCCTTGCCCTCCTTCTAAGGTGTCCCTGATGCCAGCAAGCTACCCCGGGGCCAGCCTTTTTCCCTGGACCTGCAGTCTGGCCCCAGAGGACCCCCTTGCCTTCCACTTAAGGGGTCCCTGACCCCAGCAAGCTAGCCAGGGGCCATCCTCTCTCCCCTGGACTTGCAGTCTGTGCCCCTGAGGGCCCCTTGCTCTTCATCTCCAGGGTCTCTGACCCCTGTGAGCTGCCCAGGGGCCGGCCACCTTTCCTGGGCCTGCAGTCTGGGCTCCTTAGGGCCCCATTGCCCTCCACCTAAGGTGTCCCTGACCCCAGCAAGCTACCCAGGGGCCAGACACTCTCCCTGGGCTTTCAGTCTGGGCACATGAGGGCCTTCTTGCTCTTCTCCTCGATGGGTTCTGAGCCCAACTAGTTGCCCCAGGGGCCAGCCACTGTCCTTGGGCTTGAAGTCTGGGTTCCTGAGGGCCCCTTGCCCTCAAAATCCAGGAACTCTGGCTCAGTGATCTGCCCCTTGGTCCAGCTACTCCCCCAGGGGACAACCTCTCTCCTTGGGCCCCAGTGGGCCCCCTTCCCCTCCAGGTCCTGGGTCTCTGACCCCAGCAAGCTGCCCATGGGCCAACCTCTCTCCCTGGGCTTGCAGTCTGGGCTTCTGATGGCCGCCTTGCCCTCCTCCCCCTGGGCCTCTGACCCCAGTGTGCTACCCAAGGGCCAGCAATTCTCCCTGAGCTTGAAGTCTGGGCCCCAGAGGGCCCCCTTCCCCTCAAGGTCCTGGGTCTCTGACCCCAGCGAGCTGTCCAAGAGCCATCCACTCACCATGGGATTGCAGTCTGGGCCCCAGTGGTCCCCCTTGCCCTCCACCTCAATGGTCTCTGACCCCTGTGAGATGCCCAAGGGCCAGCCACTCTCTCTGGGCTTGCAGTCTGGGCCCCAGAGTGCCCCCTTGCCCTCCATGTCCTAGGTCTCTGACCCCAGCGAGCTGCCCAAAGGCCAGCTACTCTCCCTGGGCTTGCCATTTGGGCTCTTGAGGGCCCACTTGCCCTCCAACTAATGGGTCCGTGACCCCAGCGAGCTGCCCAAAGGCCAGCCTCTTCTCCTGGGCTTGCAGTCTGGGCCCCGGAGGGCCCTCTTGCCCTCCACCTCTATGGTCTCTGACCCCAGCCAGCTGCCCGGGGGCCAGCCACTCTCCCTGGGCTTGCAGTCTGGGCTCCTGAGGACCCTTTTGTCCTCCACCTAAAGGGTCCCTGACACCAGCAAGCTGCCCTGGGGGCCAGCCACTCTCCCTTAGCATACAGTCTTGGCACATGTGGGCCCTCTTTCCCTCCTTCTCCATGGTTTCTGACCCTAACTAGTTGCCCCAGGGGCCAGCCAATCACCCTGGGCTTGCAGTCTGAGTTCTTGAGGGCCCCTTGCCCTCAAAATCCAGGAACTCTGACCCCAGTGAGCTGCCCAATAGCCAGCCACTCTCCATGGGCTTGCAGTCTGGGCTCCTGGCCCCCTTGCCCTCCACCTAAAGGGTCCCTGACCCCTGCGAGCTGCTCAGGGGCCAGTCACTCACGTTGGGCTTGCAATTTGGGGCCCTCTTGCACCCACTTCTATGGTCTCTGACCCCAGTGAGCTACCCAGGGGCCAGCCACTCTGCCTGGGCTTCCAGTCTGGGCACATGAGGGCCCTCTTGCCCTTCTCCTCCATGGGTTCTGAGCCCAACTAGTGGGCCCAGGGGCCAGCCACTGTTCTTCGGCTTGCAGTCTGGGTTCCTGAGGGCCCCTTGCCCTCAAAATCCAGGAACTCTGGCTCAGCGAGCTGCCCAATGGCAGGCCACTTTCCTTGGGTTTTCAGTTTCAACCCCAGAGGTCCCCCTTGCCCTCCACCTCCATAGTCTCTGACTCCTGCAAGCTACCCAGGGGCCAGCCACTCTCACTGTACTTGCAGTCTAGGCCCCAGATGGGCCCCCTTGCCCTCCACGTCCTGGGTCTCTGACCCCAGCGAGCTGCCCAAGGGCCAGCGTTTCTCCCTCGGCTTGCAGTCTGGGCCCCAGAGGGCCCCCTTGCCTTCCAGGTCCTGGGTCTCTGACCCCAGCGAGCTGTCCATGGGCCAGCCACTCTCCTTGGGCTTGCAGTCTGGGCCCCCAGAGAGCCCACTTATCCTCCACCTCTAGGGTGAAATTTCTTCTGGAGAAAGTCTTATTTCTTTTATTTCAGGAAGAGTAAAAGCAGTTTAAAAAATTGTAAAATCCATTTTAAGGTCAAAATTATTAGGCATTTCAAGCTATATTATTCGATAGTCTACGGCAGTGGTTCCCAAAGTGGGGGTCGCGACCCCCCGGGGGGTCGCGGGAGCCCGGCGCAGGGGTCGCGAGATGATTGGTTTTTTAAAAAAAAAAGTGGGAACATTTTTTTATTTAATTCAATACTTGTTAAAAAGTGTTTGCAGAAAAGACTGATAAAAAAAATAAAAAAAACATAATATATATACACATTTTAATTAGATGTGTAATTTTGTCCCAGACATTACGAGATTACGTCAGCGTCAATCACAATCAAGTTACATACATCACGCGCAGCAAGACAACATCCCGCTTTTTTTGCTAAAGCTAAATGTGTTTGGAGGCTACAAATACATAATACCTGCTTTAAAAATGAAACGGTGGTTAATATCCACAACAGAAAAACCGAGAGAGGGAGAAAATTCACAGGTGAGGCCGGTTGATGGTGCGAAAACTGCAGTTGCGGAGGGAACATCCGAGAGGGCAGCGGAGGTCAGTGAGGGTGAGCCGCAAGAAATGCCCTCCACTTCTGCTAAGGGTGGAGCCCGCCAAGCCCATCACTTGGACCTGGCTTACTCCAAAACAAGAAAATACAAAAATGAATTTATTAAGTATGGATTTGTGTGTCAAGTCGTAAACGGAATACAACATCCCCAGTGTGTAGTGTGCTCCGAAGTCCTTGCTCACGAGAGTCTTAAGCCGGTAAAAATGCAAAGACATCTGAACACTAAACACCCCAATCTAGCTGCTAAACCTATCGAGTTTTTCCGCAGAAAAGAGGGAGAGTTACGAGGGCAAAAAATACTCCTAACTACACAAACAACAATCCCCGCTAAAGCTCAGAGGGCCTCCTATGAAGTGGCATATTTAATTGCACAGACTAAAAAGCCTCACACGATAGGTGAAACTTTAATCAAGCCAGCGGCAATAGCCATGAGTCGGATTATGCATGGTGATAAGCAGGCCACTGAGCTCCAACAGGTGCCGCTCTCAGACGGGACTATAGCCCGCCGCATCAGTGACATGGCACTGGACATCAAACGTCAAATCATTGACGCAGTGAAAGGAGGTAAGTATTCGTTACAATTGGACGAGTCCACCGACGTCTCCAATTCCGCCCAGCTCCTAGTTTTTGTCAGGTACATTTTTGAGAGGAAGCTTAACGAGGAAATGCTGTTTTGCGTGCCGCTGGAGGGAACGTGCACTGGTGAGGACATTTTTAACAAACTGGACCGCAATCTAAAAGAAGAGGGTCTCTCTTGGAGCGAGTGCTTGTCAGTGTGCACAGATGGTGCAGGCGCAATGCTCGGAAAAAAGAAGGGTTTAAAAGCACGAGTCCTGCAAGTGGCACCTCATGTCATTTTTACTCACTGCATTATACACAGAGAAGCCCTCGCAAGTAAAACCCTGAACCCTGAGTTAAAACACGTTCTTGACACTGCAGTAAAAATGGTCAATCTCATTAAATCACGACCACTTAACACGAGACTGTTTTCAACTCTCTGTAATGAAATGGGATCAGAGCACCAGTGCCTGCTGCTCCACACAGAAGTTCGCTGGCTATCGCGGGGCAATGTGCTGAGCCGTCTGTGTGAGCTGCGAGATGAGGTGCGCATTTTCCTCACTGACCAAAGATCTCCTCTCGCCGAGCACCTCACTGATCCTGGCTGGGTTACAAAGCTGGCATATTTGTCATCTATATTTGAAAAACTGAACGGACTTAACATGTCACTGCAGGGCGAAAACACGAGCATCCTGTCTCTTAATGATAAAGTGCAGGCATTTGTGCGCAAAGTGAAGAGGTGGAAAGAACGAGTGGAAACTGGGCGCATAGACATGTTCACCACACTAGACGAATTCCTCGAGGAAAATACATTGAGTGTGAATATTGTCAGGGAGTCTATTACTGACCATCTCCAAACCCTTCTGGATCATTTTAACAAGTACTTTCCAGAGGAAGGTACGCAAGAAAAACACGATTGGATTCGATCCCCTTTCACTGCCACCGCAAACCATCTGACGTGTGACACGGAGGACGCGCTGATTGAACTTTCATCTGATCGAACCTTAAGGACACTTTTTGACTCAAAAACGCTGGACGAGTTCTGGATTTCGGTGAAGGATGAGTACCCGCAGCTTTCCAAAGCCGCTTTGGATACACTGATGCCATTTGGATCAACTTATTTATGCGAGAAGACTTTCTCCGCTCTAACTTACATAAAAAATAAACATAGATCGCGTCTTAACGTGGAAGATGATCTCCGTGTTGCCATCTCCAAAACTAAACCCAGACTGGATCTGCTTTGCTCAGCGCACAGCGCGCACCCATCACATTAAAGTGGTTCCCAAACCTGTCCTTAAGGACCCCGCATGTGTGTGCGCGCGCAAAAGTAACTAAACACATGAACTGAGGTCAAAACATCAGAGTCTTATGGCTAAAGAAAATATTCTGTTTTTCGGTAAATATTGTTATGATAAATTCGGTCATAGTTTAATTAAAGATTAATTAAAATTTAGTCTTTTAAAACAGTTGAAATGTAACTAGGTGACACAATGTTCTCTGAATTACTGTCCTCTTCATAGATGAAAAAATGCAAATAATCTTCTGTTTGACCGAAGTTATAGGTCAGTTCTGTTTTAGAATAAAGGCAAGATATTAATGTGTGTTTGTAGAATTAAACGTTTTAGATAAGTCTGTTTTAAACGGTGATCTTGATTTATTTTCTCAAGTTGCTGAATTATTAAAATCGTCTTACACATTACATTTGTGTTTAGCATTTATTGTATGAGCCCGATCTCATGAAAGTGCGTATACGCCAAAATGAGTTTTTGCGTGCATATGATATGCTGTTTTCGCGTGCATATGATATGCACTTTATGGCGTGTAATATGCACGCACTCCTCACCTCTAATCCTTAAGGGGGATGGGGGGGGGGGGTCGTGGGGCAGCAAAGCATTTATCATGGGGGTCGCGGGCTAAAACGTTTGGGAACCCCTGGTCTACGGAACAAACCATTGATATACAATAGGTTGCCTAATTACACTAACCTGCTGAGTTAATCTAATTAACCTAGTTAAACCTTTAAATGTCACTTTAAGCGGTATAGAAGTGTCTTAAAAATATCTAGTAAAATATTATGTACTGTCATCATGGCAAAGATAAAATAAATCAGTTATTAGAAATGAGTTATTAAAACTATTATGTTTAGGAATATGTTGAAAATGCTATCCATTAAACAGAAATTGGGTAAAAAAATAAACAGGGGAGCTAATTATGTTGGGGGGGGGGGGGGGGGGGGGGGGTTGTTTGCTGAATTATTAGCCCCCACGTTTATTTTTTTCCCCAATTTCTGTTTAACAGAGGGAAGATTTTTTTTCAACACATTTCTAAACATAATAGTTTTAATAACTCATTTCTAATAATGAGTTATTAAATAATGATTTATTTTATCTTTGCCATAATGACAGTACATCATATTTTATTAGATATTTTTAAAGACACTTCTATACCGCTTAAAGTGACATTTAAAAGCTTAACTAGGTTAATTGGGTTAACTAGTCAGGTTAGGGTAATTAGGCAAGTTATTGTATAATGACCATCGAAAAAAATAGCTTAAAGGGGCTAATCATTTTGTCTTTAAAATGGATTTACATCACCTTGGAATTATAAGGTTCTATCTGCGTTCTATATGAATTAAGCACACAAGTGCAGCTGTTAATTTTATGTGATTAATATGCTAATGTTTATTGACTTTTATGCTTAATATGAACTATTTATTTATATTTATTGAATTATGTGTCCCATAAATTAAAATATTTGCCCTTCAACGCTTAATATCAAATTTAAAGACTAAAAGAAAACAGACAATGAGCAAATGAGTTTAATAAACACTGAAAATGTTTCACTGACTATATAAACACAAATAAAAATATTTCACATTTAATATATTACCTTTTTAATAACTTTTTCAACAATATAAAATTGAACATTTCATCTCATTGTCAAAAAACGCTTGTGAATCATCACATTTACACACGTCTTTTCAGTTTCAGATATCTTTTCAGTTTTGCATGGTGTGGCATTATTCAGTCGACTCTGATTTTGTGTTTCATGGTCTTTCAATGGAGCAGTCTCGCAAAATAACATAGAAAGCTGATCCTGATTGGTCCTCAAGCATGCATTCATAATAAAAGCCAAGCTAGAGTTGTCTGGAGCCAGTGCAAAATACAGACAGTGCAAAATACAACAACATACAACAGCAAACTCCCAAAAAAAACAGGACAATGTAAAATTGGCAGTGTTGACAGCAATATGAACAATGAATAGGTGTACACATAGCTGTAGGCAATATTGTTTAAAGTATGGATTGGTTAAAGTGCAGTGCATACTACATATTGACGGTGTGCAGTGAGGGGTATGGAAGAGTCTGTGTGGGGTGTGTTAAGTGTTTATCAGCCTGATAGTCCAACACAATCTCACGGCAATTTGTAACTTTTTTTTTAGTGGCTAATTCGTACGAATTCGTACGATCTAATTCGTACAATTTAGTACGATTTGCTCATCCTCCAATGACGGTTGGGTTTAGGGGCGGGGTTAGGTGCCACGCCTCCTTTTTAAAATCGTACCATTTCGTACGACTGAACTCGTACGAATTCGTAAGAATTAGCCACTAAACTGTCAAAACGTAAAATACTTACGTTTTCTCGTGAGATCAGGCTGGATAGTCTGAGGGAAGAAACTTTCCTTCAATTGGCTGGTGCGTGACACGATGCTGCGGAACCGTTTGCCTGAGGGTAGCAGAGAGAAAAGTCTATGGCTTGGGTGGCTGGAGTCGCTGATGATTCTCTTGGCTTTTCTTGTGCACCTCCTGGTGTAGATGTCCTGGAGGGAGGGAAGCTCATCTCCTACTTCGCGTCCAGTAGGTTGCACAATCCTATGTAGGCCTTTGCGATTGCTGCTGGTGCTGTTTCCATACCAGGTGGTGATACAGCCAGACAGGATGCTCTCCACAGTGCAGGTGTAGAACGAGCGAAGGATGTGGGGGCTCATCTCAAACCTCCTGAGACGCCTGTATGTGTGTAAATGAGTGTATGGATGTTTCCCAGTGATGGGTTGCAGCTAGAAAGTCATCCGCTGCATAAAACATATGCTAAATAATTTGGCGGTTCATTCCACTGTGGCAACCCCAGATTAATAAAGGGACTAAGCTAAAAAGAAAAAGAATGAATGAATATTTATATTTACAATTAAGTATATGTGTTAGAGTCAGATTGACTAGTGTATGAAGCAGTTGTCATTTGCCATGATGTATTCAGGCTTATGGACTTGGGACAAACAGTCCATGAAATCTGTGCCGTCTTCAATGGTGCTGCTTGTGTCACTGCCACCATACTCCTCCCTCAATAATGATGGTGAAAACAGATTAACTTATTTTGTAGATTTTTGTCCACCTTGGCTTTAGCTTTTCTGCGCAATGTCCAGTAAGAATGTTTTTTTTTTTTTTTTTTTTTTTGCAATCCATGAAATCGATTATTCACCCAAAAGGAAAAATTCCTGTTAATTTACATATCCACAACCTGGTCAAACAAATATTAGTGCATATGCAAATGTAGTCCGATTGTAGTCTGGTCACTTTTGATGACCAAAGCATGAGGACTTTACTAAAAATCAATATCTTACATGACAAAAGTGCAAGGGCATGCTTGGACTGCAGGTCAGATGACGCAGTTTGTTGATAGATATTGGACCACTGGACTACAATTGTACTACATTTGTACATGCGCAGATATCTTTTTGACAAGGCAGTTGATTAAGCAACTCAGGCTCATTGTGAATACGCACCCCGTATACATTTCTAGAGAGTGTGATATATGTAGCAAGAGCCTCGTATGACTGCATTTCATCTTTAAGGCTGCCTTTACATTGCATGTGGCATGGACATAGCCCATGTACATGTAAGCATGAAAAAAAAAATCACATGGATTCCGATTTACTCAAATCAGATTCAGGCTTTGTTTATATGAATCAGATCTGTGTTCCTGTGTCTGCAGTGTAAGCAGGTAGATCGGAATTTCACCTACCAATGTGAGTCGTGCATCATTATAAACCATACGAATGACGTCAACACTAACACTGTCATTTCATAACAGACCTTGGCAGAGTCCCAAACTTTAAATCTCATATACTAGAACAAAAAAGCATTTATATTGTCATGTAGCACAGGTACTGAAGCATGTTAACGAGGGAGAGTAAGAGAGAGAGCGCAACGTCCGCCACATAAACAATATAATATAAAATTGTTGCAAGTGTTGGGGAGGTTACTTTGGAAATGTAATAGATTACTGATTACAAATTACCCTACTTAAAATGCAATAAGTAGTGTACCTGTTCAATTACTTTATAAAAGTAAAGTAACATCTCATTACTTTTTAAATACTTTTACTTTTTTAGTGGATATTTTCAACTAAAGCTGCGGTCACACTTGACTCTTCCTCCCATAGGCTTCCATTCATACGCACGCGAATGCGTCAGACCGGAAACGCGGGGTCATGCGTTAAGTTTCGCAGGTTGCTGCGGTGCAAAGTTCAAGCTTGGTGAACTCTAACCTGCTAAATTGCATCACTTGACTGCATGAGACCAATTGAGGATCAAAACATGACCTCTCTGGACAGAATTTTAAAACATGGACTAATCGCTCGCTTTTTTTAAAGGTCTAATCATCTTGTTTAACCCCGCCCCTTTTGGCAGCGCTGTACGACAGAATTTCGCACACACAAAGCCCAGTGTGACCGTAGCTTTAATCGTTTTTAAGCATTTACACCAAGCAAGTGTGACCTTACAGTAGCTCTGTTCACTGTTAGCATTTCAAAATCTTTCATCACTTAAATTAAGATTATATTAATTTAATTTCAGAGTACAGCCACCACAAAACCAGACCTTAAAACAAAAAAATGTTCAGTTCAGTTATTTACTGTAATAAATATGCTGTAATGAATAGAAACAAATTATAGACTATAACAGCAAAAACAATATATATATATATATATATATATATATATATATATATATATATATATATATATATATATAAATATATATATATATATAAATATATATACACACACACGCACACACACACAACTCTTCATTAATAAATTACACTACATAATGTAGTAACTATCATGAACTAATAGTAATTACCATAGTATACTTCAGCCTTTACTACACTAAACTATATATTTATAGACCTCTTTCCATCAAGGAAATTTCTCATGTTAGCCTAATTGGTTAGCGACGACCCCGACTAGAGTAAGAGGTTGCAGTAACGCACCAAAATGTTTGTAGTTGACCACCGAAAAACAGAAGAAACCGTCACTCATCACATCATAAGGATTTACTTTCATTGGCTAGACACCGGACTCACAGCTCTGTGAATGTCGGTGCCGTCACTCGTTGATCCACGATTGGTAAATGTAGCTTGTGTGGACGTTACTGCACTACTTGACTAATAAAATAGCTTCGCTACTGAAAAGCTAATTGATTTATAAAGTAGCGACACTACTGCCCAACATTGTTAATGTAATAAAATCACTTTGGCTAGAGGAGACTGTTAGTGCCCTGAATTTCACAAATCGATAACTTTGTGAGTCATAATATATCATTGAAAATGAAAGGGTCTATTTTTATTTCTGTACACTCACGATAACGACAAAAACATTTGCTTTTATAAATAAAGAAAGGCTAGATTACATACTTGCTTTGTCAGGTTCAAAATTGAAGCCTTTGATGTCAAACGTATTTTAGGTGTGCCGCAAATTCAAACCGGAAAACCAATCAAAAGCATCAGAATAGCAGCTATATTAAATGGCCTTAGCAGAAGGCATCGTGGATATCAAAAACAGGCAAAGCAATAGATTAATATTATTCAACATATCCCAGATTTTTTAAGAATATTTTTAGATGTAACCCCATTTGTAATCTTTAACATTTTTATAAGTAACTGTAATTTAATTAAACATTTTTTCTCAGTAACTGTAACGAATTACTGTCACATTTATTTTGTAATTAATTTACGTAACGCCGTTACATGTAATTAGCTACTCCCCAACACTGATGGTTGCATACATCACATGCATAAATCACGCCATGGAAATGACATTAATATGCCTACTGTTCATACTCAAATTATCAAAAAGAATTTAAAAAAAGAAACCTTGTGAATAGATTAAATACGGGAATGGAGAAAAGAGCATTCTTTTATTATTAGCTGTCAGTCACGTCTTTGCCGTGTACAGTGTAAAATGCAGACAATCGAATAAGAGTCACATTTAAAAGATGATGTAAGCATGATATAGTCACAAAATCGGATTTCACCATCAAGGTCTGCAGTGTAAATGCAGCCAATAACAAACGCTGCGGGGTAGTATGACACTGCTGACAGCTTCTGTTTCTTTTCATGCTACAAGATGACCACTTACCTCCGTGTGGATGGTTTTTCCACTGTTACCAGTTTGCCCAGTAGCTCACCATGTACATCGACAGATTTGAGAAGCAAGTAACAGGGTGAGAATGTGATCTGAACATAAGAACGAAGATCTGAAAATGTGGAAAAATCAGGCTGCCACGAGAGCTATTTTTTTCTGGATTGCTTTTGAAAACACCATCGGTGGGGTTTTAGGGAAGTGGGTGATCGGGTCAATTGATGCTTTTGAAAACACTATCAGTTGGAGTTACCTCCTGCAACTTATTTCCGATCCCCAGAAATGTATATTGGGGTACATATCAATAATGAGCCTGGGTTGGTATTAAAGCTAATAAAATAGTAAATAATGTTCAAATGCTTATACGGACAGCTTGTTTTGCTTCACAAGACCTCAGTGTGTCATGACTCGTTTGTATATTTATTTTAATACAAAAAAAACTTACTCAAAGCTCATTATATTAATTATCTAGGATCACAGATTTAGCTAAAACTATTTAAAGTAAATTAAAAGGACATTTTTCACAATAGTATCTGGATGCAGCCTTTATGATGCAAGCTAAGATTGCATCACTCAGCAATGCATTGTCAGACACAATGCACTCAACGGAGTAAGTGACATCACTGTGACGGGTAGGGTTAGGGATGGGGCTAGGTGAGCGAATTAAAAAAGCATCGGATGCAGCTCAGATTGCACTGCACCAGGTCTGCTTCCAGACCCATCTCTATTTTCATTTTTAGGTGAACTATCTCTTTAACACAAATGTGTTAAATTGAATGAGAGCACATTAGACGAGACTCCAGCCATCCAGAATGTGCAGTGTATGTGCAGTATAGGTCCCCAAGATTGGAATTTGGAAGCACTTTTTTAATGTCCTATAGTCCTGTCACAATAATTACACACATCTTAGTTTTGAGTGACAGAGTTTATGAACTGTGGATTTTGTTTTCAAGTGACTATGCTTTAACTGTAGACAGCTCTGTAATTAGGGAAGAGATAAAATAGGTCATGTTGGTTTTGTCATTCTTGTGATGCCTAGAAATGGTATACAAAGCTAAATAAATGTGTATAATCACTTGTTTAAATCAACTAAAACTAAATACGAACTAAGAATTCCAATATTGTGGTACACCTTTAAAGGTGCCCCATAAGGTAAATCTGGGTAAACCTAGGCATAGTCGAATAATAAGTGTTCAGTACATGGAAATTACCACACCATGAGTCTAAAACACCATTGTTTCCTTGTTCTCATGTACATTATGCGGAAACAGGCTTATCAGTACACAGTACACGTCATGTTGCTCATGAGACTATTAAAGAGTGGTGGAAAGAGTACTGAAAAATCATACTGAAGTAAAAGTACCATTACTTGCCCAAAAATTTTGCGCAAGTACACTAAAATATCTGTTTTAACTCCTATTACTCAAAGTATGAGTAAAGAGTAGCCCTTTCAAAAGTACTCAAGAGTGAGTGCGAGTATTACACTGTAAAAAGCTGATGTGTTTACATGTAGTTTGTGCATGTGTGTGTAAACGTAACATTCTGTAATGCATCGAGAAGGCACACAACATCATAAGACGTTAATATTAGGTTAGATTTAGGTTGTGATGTCAGGTGACCAAAAATTAATGTCTAGTCAGCGTCTAAGGACAACAATATTTTAATGTCCAATAATAATGTGAGATGACGCTGACATTTGGTCGATTTTAGGTTGTTAGAATGTGACCAAAATCCAACGTTGAGCCAATGTCTTAAACCAACGTCATACTGATGTCAAATACTGACATTTATTCATCAGGTCTGGCAACCAAAATCCAACATCTGATAGATGTCATAGTGGTAACGTTCAGATGTCAACCTGATTTTCATTTCCGAACAAAATGCAACGTCCCCATGATGTTAGGGTACAATGTCAATTTGACGTCAGATTGATGTCCTGTGCCTGCTGGCTGTTTAAGGCCATTTCAGTCATCATACAGTAAACATCCGTCATCTTCTCATCAGTGACATGCATCTAAATAGTCTCTGGGTCAATGCGTGTAAAGATTTTGGACATCTTCTTGGACACTTTTAATGCTTTACACCACTTTTAGTTACTTTACACCACTGCTATTAATTAGCATGACCTCAACATTTGCATGTAATTTAGGTCATATTTGACGTAGGTCAAACCTGAATGAGTTTCCATGGCAGTTGGAAGTCCTTTCAGGGTAACCAGATGACAGGCCTTTGAAAATATATCCACAGCGACTAATATGCAGGTATTACCATCTGATGGAGATAAATCTGTGACAAAGTCGACTCCTAAGTGTGACCAGGGATGCAAAGGATTGGAGAGAGGACTTTACCATATGGTAGATGGCAGGGTGTTTTAGCCATGGCGCATTCCAGACATCCTCTCAGGTACGTTCTGATGTCATCAGCCATTCCTGGACACCAGAAGCTATCTTTTTGCAGTGAGAGGGTTTGATTAGTCCCAGGATGACCAGTGTCAAGAAAGGTAGGTGTTGTATGGATTAATTCATTTTTTTGACGGCAAGCAACAAAGATGTGGGTTGGAGGATACTCTGCGGAGCTGATAGAAAAAAAATCATAACAATCCTAGATTTTTATTTAACACCATTGCTACATCAACAAATAATCGGTCATCTTTGGAACAAAATGTTCCACCGCAAATTACTTGAGATTACTTCATGAATTTTTTTCTGTGATTAAATAGAAGGCTTTAGACAGAAATCAGGAGATATTAAACTTTCTGCACCACCTTATACTTCAGATCCAGTAAACATTCCACTGAATCAAAATAGCCTACAGTGCTTCAAAATCATAGAACAGGAAGAGCTAGATAAAATTATAAATAGTTCTAAACCAGCTACATGTATGTTGGATTCAATTCCAACAAAATTACTGAAAGAATTGCTACCTGTTATAGAAGAACCTTTTCTTAACGTTATCAACTCTTCTTTATCTTTAGGCCATGTTCCAAATCCTTACAAGCTAGCTGTTATTAAGCCTATTTTTAAGAAACCACAACTGGACCCCAGCAACTTAGCTAATTATAGGCCTATTTCAAATCTTCCATTTATGTCTAAAATATTTTAAAAAGTTGTTTCTGCTCAATTATGCTCCTTTCTGCAGACGAACAATGTTTTTGAAGTGTTTCAGTCAGGTTTCAGAGCTCATCACAGTACAGAAACCGCATTAGTGAAAATAACCAACGATTTACTCTTAGCTGCTGACCAAGGGTGCATCTTGCTATTAGTTTTATTCGATCTTAGTGCGGCATTGGACACCATTGACCATGGTATCCTCATAAATCGCTTAAATTCTACAGGTTTCCAGGGACAGGCTCTACAATGGTTTAAGTCATACTTAGCTGACCGTTACCAGTTTGTGAATATTAATGGACACCCTTCACAAGTCAGCCCAGTAAAGTATGGGGTGCCTCAAGAATCAGTTTTAGGCCCTTTGCTGTTTACAAAATACATGCTACCCCTGGGAGACATTATTAGAAGACATGGGATCAGCTTTCACTGCTATGCAGATGATACTCAATTATATATTTCAACTAAACCTGACGAGATGTCTAAACTGTCTAAGCTAACTGAGTGTATTAAAGATATTAAAGACTGGATGACCAATAATTATCTTCTCTTAAACTCGGACAAAACTGAATTATTACTTATTGGGCCTAAATCCTGTACACAGCAGATCTCACAACTCGACCTACAATTAGAGGGATACAAAGTTAGCGTTAGATCTACTATAAAAGATCTGGGTGTCATATTAGGCAGCAATTTAACTTTTAAAAATCATATATCCTTTGTCACAAAAACTGCTTTCTTTAATCTGAGAAATATTGCTAAGTTACGAAGTATGCTATCCATCTCAGATGCAGAAAAGCTTGTCCATGCTTTTATGACTTCTAGGCTGGACTACTGTAATGCACTGTTTGCTGGCTGCCCAGTATCCTCTATTAACAAACTTCAATTAGTACAAAATGCAGAGTTCTTACCAGGTCTAGAAAATTTGATCACATCACCCCAATTTTATCCTCCTTACACTGGCTGCCTGTTAAGTTTCGTATTGAATTTAAAATATTGCTTCTTACATATAAAGCTTTAAATAATCTAGCTCCTGTTTATCTAACCAACCTTGTGTCTCGCTACAATCCAACTTGCTCTTTAAGATCTCAAAACTCAGGGCTTCTGGTAGTACCTAGAAG